>NW_020653200.1:7644830-7778630 GCF_003589595.1 Hyposmocoma kahamanoa
CACACACACACACACACACACACACACACACACACACACACACACACACACACACACTCCCAACGCAACACACACATACTTTTATTCTCTTACCTTCACCTTATTACATCCATTATGTATAATTTTAATTATTAACCTTAAGTCTGCTGAAGTCTTTACTTTGTTTGTTTTTCTTTCTGTAATATTCCCTATACTGCACTATAAATATGCTTGTAGTATATGTAACCCATATGTTCCTCTGCTGAGTACTGGTCTTCTCTCAGGCGAGGATTTAGACCAACCAGACTGCCAAGGTGGTCCCTACCTAGTGGGCGCTGAAGTGTCCTAGGGTAGAAGCCTCAGAAGCAATTGGGAGGCGTTGATGCTGTCCAAGGGGTGCTACTGCATTTAACAGACTCCTGATGTACCTACCTATATAAACTACAAATATATTTTTTCCCTTGTGATTTTTCTGTTATGTTAATATAAATAATACGTAGGAGATGAAACTATTTTTCAGGATTTAAATCGCGTATATTTGTTTTTTTACAAACAAAACGACATTTTGGGTCCTTTACAGTTCCCATGGTCACGATTAACTGAGGTGGTACAGTCAGCAATCAGTTATGTCTAATATTAATGCAAACCACGGCCGAAAACGTCGGTTTATTTGAAAAAAACAAATATACGCGATTTAAATCCGGAAAAATAGTTTTATTTTCTATGTGTAACAATCGCGAAAACCTAAGAACTCGATATAAAAAATATGTGTTTCAATTTTTTTTTTTTTTGGTGAAGGGCGTTGTAATTTCGTTATCTTGTCTCATTGGGCAGTGAGTCAAAACATTTGGGACCCTATGGATTAAACCATAGCCCGCCACGTTGGGGACTTACGCGTTTTCCGAAAGTTGTGGACCTTCCTCGACGTGCAGCAGTCGTTTGCATGTTCTCCGTCACCGAATGAGAAACTCAGAGATGCGAACTCAGAGCCTCGAACCCACGACCTCTGCTTGAGAGACTGTTAGTAATAACAATAATAATAACGCACACATTCAACATAGCCCTAGGGAAACCCTGTGTCGCGGGTGCCCTGGGCACACACATAAACAACGACAAATTACGCCCAAACTCACGTGAGAAATAAATGTGAGCCTTACAAATATTTCTCCCGGCCCGGCAATCGAACCTGGGACCTCTGCGTGGCAGTCCGGCATGGTAACCGTTAAAGGAGGCAGTTTCAGGTCAAACTATTAGACTACCACGGTTTTTTGGTGTAGTACCTTCCGGATACTATAATATTTCTGCCTATATTACAGTAATACTACCTATTATTATTATAACCTATAACAGGTACGAGTTTATGCATCGTGATTTTTATTGAAGCGCACGGGCGCGCGGTTAAGTACTGCCCGTTTCTGATTATTCAAATTGCATAACCCTGTGTACGAGAACGTGTTTTTCAATGGTGAATTTTGCGAGTTTATGTACAGCTGTGAGCCGCCATACCTGTGCATTCACTTATATATAAATATATATGTGTATTCCTATAAAAAAATCCTACAAAGCGTGATTTAATACTGTCATATAAAAATTATTAAAATGCGACATTCGCACGTGGAGATATTAATTGTATAAACGTGCCTATACCAATGCATGACATACATGACGTGTATAGATATATTTTATTACATTGTCCAATGCTAATAAGTTGCGCACCGTGGCCAGTAGTGAGGTTGGGTTGATAAATGAAATGAAATGAAATAAAATTAAGTGAAATAACACGAAACGAAACGAGACGAGACGAGACGAAACGAAACGAAACGAAACGAAACGAAACGAAACGAAATTAAATATTTATTCGCAAGCAAACGGTAAACGTAATGATCGCGATGTCACGTACCAGTACACAAATTTTCTCAAATTATTGTCTATTCTAATTTATTCATGTTCCACATTATAGATGTTTTTGTGAGTAATACTGAAATCAAACTATGGACCCTGAACAGGGCTTAGCAAAAAGACTCGTTATCGAGAACAGTACAATGAAATAGTTTCATAATCGTTACACTAAAGAGTATCGCTTCACATCAACACAGAACATTCCCAAATTAATCTCCGAAAGCGATTCTTTCTTAATAACCACAGGTAAAATATTCCGACATAGCTTTGAAACAATGCAAGCCTTTTTAAAATGCGTATTAAACGAATCTTGGAACGTACTAAGGTCATTCACACTACCGCATCGTTTCTGTTCCTACAAAACTTGGTGTACAACCGTGACCGTTTATATTCACGCTATTATTTTGAAGATTTATAATAATTAAAACAATACAACTCTGATTAAATAAACCAAATGATAACAAATTAGATTTGTAAAATGTTAAGCCCTTAAACAAACAAGAGCCCCATTACCCTACAGGGTGTAATCATTTAGTGTGCCCAGGCGATAATTCCATAAATATAAGAAATATCATATAATATCATACCAACGATTCGTTCATATGGCGAAACATTCATATGGCGAGCGGCTATGGAGTGGAATTCCCTGCCTGCAGACTTGTTCCCTGAACATTATAACTTGGACCCTTTCAAGGAGAGAGTGAATAGGCATTATTTAGGTGTGCATGCTCCATCGTCGACCTCCATCAGGTGAGATGGAGGTCGAATGCACACTCACATTTGTATAAAAAAAAATCAAAAACCTTTAAATTGATATCTAATGCGTACAACGGCATCAATAAGTTTTTGAAAATAAAACTTGAAATATCCAAAATCTCTCCCATACATTTAATATGACATTCGTAGAGATACTGCTGCTTTGAATACAAAACTTTTGTACCTACTTACTTAAAAATAGATATCACTTTGTTTTTATTCAATTAAAAGATAGTTTCATTACTTCATTTATAGCAGTTTCGTTATCTACGAATGAATGTCACATAATGTATGGGAGCGTTTAACGTTAACATTTTGGATATTTCTAGTGTTATTGTTAAAAAGTTATTGATATCGTGTTACACATTAGGTAACATAGTTTCGATATCAGTTTAAAGGTTTTATATTATGATATTTCATAAATCGCCTGGACACACTTAACTGTTACATGTATATGTATAAAATATTGCCTTGGTTCCTTGGTAATAGAGCATCGTAAGTGCCAATTCCGTACGGGAACATCATATTGTCTTCCTGTGGTAAATGTTTTACCACTATACGTTTAGACCCCAACCCGCATTGGGCCAACTTGGCAGACTACGGCCTAAACAAGTGGGACGTACATATGTATGTATGGGTTGATGATTATTATATTATAATTACACATTTAGACCTTTTTAGTAGCAGTAGAGCTTCTTGTGAAAGAGTTCGTCCAGGGAAGTACTGACGCCAAACAGTAATGTGATCAATACTGCGTTACGGTTTCGAAGGGTAAGGGTGCTGGTGATATTATGACTTAACAACTTATGTCTCCGGGTGTCGGGTGCAGTGGTAGAGCCCTCAGATCTTTGTGATTTAATGCTCTGAGTATGCAACTGTTAGGAACAGGCGTGTCGCTTTCCACTGGTCACACGACTTGATCGTCCCGTCACTTAGTATTATTAAAAAAAACTTTAAAATGTAATAACGTAGTTTATCGGTTATTTAATAATTTACCTTTCTTTTTGATCTTTGTATTAATAATTATAACAAACTAGTGAAGTAATTTCACATAAAAATAATTGAATATCAATTCAATAAAAATTTAAATACAATGAATTGCGACATCTCTAGCCAGGGCTGGTAGCTGTAAAGGTATCTAACTGGATGACGAAATATCATAGATTTCTCATAGATGGCGCTCCGGCTAAAAATCGTTAAAAAACCAAATACAAAGATTCGTCGCAAGCACATAGAAAAATTATTGAGGTCCGCCGGTTCGTTCAGTGGCTTAGTTGGTATAGCGTCTGCCACGGAATGCTAGAAGACGTCGATTCGAATCCGGCCGGATTGACGGAATTTTTTCTGAGTGTTCGATTTTTGTATTAATAATTATAACAAACTAGTGGAGTAATTTTACATAAAAATAATTGAATTCAATAAAAATTTAATTTACTTTTATTTCATTAAGGGTACGTACTCTTCTAAAGAAGCGTATCGCAAGAAGGTAAAGTTGCTACGCTCTGTATGTACACTCAGTCCACTGTTCTATTCATCATAGAAATACAAATTGCCGTTTCCAAACCGCGGCGGCGACATTAACCGACTAACGGCTCGACGGCGACGCGGTAAAAAATGTCTTCGTAAGTAGGTAGTTAAGAATCCGCTGTACCATTTATTTACAAGAGTGAATCCATCTTAGAAAAACTAGCGTTCAAAATTATTAATGGTTTGTTTGAATGGTGCGTCACACGGCTCATTGTTGGCGCGCACTCTGTCCGGATGCGCTCGGTGACACTAATTATTCCTATAGTGTTTGAATGATAGATTGCTCTGGACAAATCACTTCTAGCCTCACTCCCTAACAGCAATAAAAAAGCCGTGTGATTAGTTTTTTCAGACAGCCCACCGATTGTCACAGACAGAACGTGGGCTGTGTTGTACCGTTTGACTAAAAAGGCAATATGTTACCGGCAAAGACGGAGATTTTATCATCATCGTATACTTCTGTCAGATTAGTACGCTTAATCCTACCAAAAAAATTAATATTTCCAATTTTAAATGTTTGACTCGCTTCTGTAATATCTTGCGTGATTTTTTAACGTGAAAGAGCGTCGTATACAACTATAAGTTTGGTAAACTACCTTCTAACAATTTCAACGTATAACCATGGTAACAGATGGGATTTTAATTAAAGATGTCAGTTGCTTGGCTGTTTTAGTTAAACTGCTATATTAATTTGCAATTATGATATCCGCAACTTAGCATACTTCTTAAAAAATTGTCTAGTTAACATAAGATACATTAAGTAATACTAAGTATTTTAGTATTCTCAGAAAACACTTCTTCCACACATATTCCCAACACACTCACACGTAATTGACCAACACTATACATACTGTCAAAGACAAAATGTAGGCTAATAGCATCGTGTCTTTGATACAATACAAACATGGTATTTCAAAAAAAAACACAAGTTACACTAAATTATCATCGTATCAATTATACCTCTCTAGTTTAGAAATCGATATGCTCTACGTATACATACAAAATTATAAAAAAACGGGTTGTATAAAATTTGACCTATCAACCTCAAACAAAGTAACGAAGATAACATAACAAATCGCTTTGGTAACTACGATACTAACTGAAATGATTGCGTCGACCAAGACGGAGGCCGTACACCGACCAATGAAATATTATCTCCTGTGTGACTTACGAGTACTGCCCTCTTGACTAAGCATAATGACATTTTAGTATTACAACATTTTATCTACACAAGACGAAAAGTTCCGAGATAAGTTAAACGCCAACTGGTATATTGTTTCAGAAAGTAGACAGCCGATGTAATTTGTTAACGTCAAGCGGCGTTTGCTGCGGCCGGCGACACAACGGCGGCGTATCTGCGCCCGTAGTCCACCGATCTGACGTAATCTAAAAATACCCGCGCTGTTTGCCCCAACTCCTTACCTATCTGGCACTGATTTAAATAATGAGATTAATCATTTCTGTGCACATAAAAATCATTATCTTGCATCGTTCTATTTGTTATATTATCTAAAATCGCTACCGACTAAAGTAGCGATAACTCACGTGCATGAGTGTCATTAAAATCTATGATGGAGAAGCACACCATTAAATTTAGGTACGTGAAATTTTTAAAGAACCACATTAATAATTCGTGTTTTCTTGATAGACGTCTGACAAAAACCGTTGGACCGCCTACTCAACTTACTCTATCAGTTTTATATACTTATGTATTCTCTTAATGTACTTACCTAGTAGCTTTAATGCTTACTTCGTTAATATCACATCAAATACATCGGATTAACTGATTACCAGTTGCTTATATCTTAAATCATTTTATTAATCATTTATAAAAGAAAGTACTTGTCTGTTCATCAAGTGATATCTGCTTCTAAAAAACAAATAATTACTTTAACGTATGATTAATATCAACCTACTGAACACGGAAATGCTTCAACTCAAGGCCACGTATTATTATCATGACTAATTCGTGAAAAGATTATCCTGATCATCCTCCAAGCCCTAATTCCAGAGGGCTCGGTCCTGATAACAGAGTACCGCGTGTGCACTCGTTTTCAAATAAGTAAATTAACGTAGAATTGAATTAAGTTTCGTCCCTAGTTGAGATTATAGCGATTTAGTGAGATTATCTGAATGTGTTAAACGTCGGCGTTGGGTTGTAATGGAAGGGCGTGGGTCAGGAGCCCATTGTTTAATTATAGATAGTGCTTCAGAGTAAAAGCCGCAGAGCGTGATTATTTATTTCTTAATATTTATGGTTATGGTGCTTAGACGACAGTTACTGTTTTATGTAGCTTCTTTTAGATTCACAAAAAACTTAATGAAATTATTAATAATTCAACAGCGCCATTTAGTATTGTTTGATTATATTTGCCTATAGTTATACAGATTTATTTGTAAAATACTAATAACCTCACAGGACTGTATTCCTAATATTACAAATAAATTTGTTCCATGGGTTTTAATAATTCGTCAGATTTTAAATGAAAACATTTAAATAGATCGTTCTACACGGTGGCACCTCTATGCAAAAGTCGGGAGTCGTCGGAGAGGACCCTTTCACGTTTAAACTCACTACCTCACTACCAAACATAGATCCTAAAAGTGTCCGATAGCACAAAAAACTTAAAAGTTTATAAATAATAATAACGCACACACACTCATAGCCCCGCACTAGTGAAACCTTGTATCGCGGGTGCCATGGACACACATATAGACAACCACAAATTACACCCAAACTCACGAGAAAAATAAATGTAGACCATACAAATATTTCTCCCGGCACGGGAGTCGAACCCGGGGCTGTTGCGTGGCAGTCCGGCATGGTAACCGTTCGGCCACCGAGGCAGTTGTGATGTGTTGTTTACTTTTGGTAATTTTATCATGTTATGTTAAAAGTGACGAAATCAAAGTTGTTTTGTGATGTTAATAATCTAGTTCCGCAAGGTTGTTAGTATTTTAAAAATAACCCTGTATTTGAACGAGTGAGAAGTAATTAACGCGTGTTAACGTTGTTTATTTCCGAGTTACATATACTAATATTTTTTATAACCTAAAAAAAGAAAATAACAGGTATACAACGAATAAAAAGGAAGACGTAAAATATAAAACCGGAATTGAACTCATTGACTGTGTCACTGCTTTTTCAGAGTGGAAGGCAAAGCGTAAGTTTTTGGAGCGTTTTTTTCCCTTTTTACAGGGACCACGACTTGGCGTGTTCGAGCCTCGGTAGCTATCGTAAAGCCGCGTAGAGATCGACGCTGATAATTGAAAAAAACGTTACGACTGCTGAATCTTAACACCGATTTAAAACTGCGACGGATAAATTAAAAGAATCCTACCCCAGGCGATTGTTTTTCTCTCCGATTCTTTGCCTCCGATTTCGCAGATAAGCTTGTTCTGAGCGAACTTTATGTTCTGTCTGATTGTAGTTGTGTAGGTGGCGCTGTGTTTTAGGAGTTTCTTTTAATTAAGAACAAAATATAACGGAGCTAAGAAACTACAGGATAACTTGATTCATTTTTGCAGTACGTGTACCTATCTAAATATTGACAATAATATACGACAATGCAAAGAATCAGAATTATAGAGAATTTTTTTTAAAAACGTGTTACCTACTTGAGCTACTCTTAGAAAAAGCACGTGTCAACCTGTTTATATAAAACCGGAACACAGTAATGCTGACATTACTGTTTGGTGGCAGAAATAGGTAAGGTGGCAAAACTACTCTGGACGAACTCTTTCACAAGGAACTCTACGGCTACTAAAATTTACTAATTAACACGTTTAATAACCTGGCATAACCTTTCCTAACTGGATCATTACAGACATCTTCTAATTATCATATTTACTATTCACAACCCTAATCGTCCTTTAAAGGAAATTTTCGCAAGGATATTCCGCTGCATCAGAAAGCTTTTCAATTATAATTTAGCAACCCTGACTCCGAGTAGTCGAAAATTGAAATAAGCGTGTTATAAAAGCCGAGGGAGTGCGCTCGGAACAATAATTCACAAAAAGTATGAGCAGTTAATGTCCTCTAAGGCCTGAGCGCGACATAATCATCCGCGAAACTAAATTTAATGCTAATAGCACTTTTTAAAAATAAAAGCTCGGCAGGGTCGACCGCTTAGTGGCATTATTTAAAGAGATTTTAATTATGTTGAAAGCAGATGACACCAAGTTCCCTCCTCTTCATTGTCCGCAGCCTGCCGGCCGCTGTCTCTTTGCCGAACCACATTTAGTGTCATACTTGTCGTATATTCAAATGGTAAGTAAATTTTTATAAAACTTCTTTACCATTTTATCACGTCGCTCTGTAAAGAAACAAATAATGAGAAATTCACGTAAATACACTCATCAAAAGTATTTGTAGGGATCAAGCACATTTTCGCTGATGCCATTAAACCAATGAATTATTTATTTGGTCAATTTCATTTTCAAATTCAAATTTTAAAATTGACCAAAAAGAATTAATCCTGATTTCCAGTAACGGACAATTATTATTAGTATAATATTATAACAATATAAATATTATTATTATATTAAATAGACAGTTTTTAATTTGTATGTTAAGTGATTGCAATGTTAAAAGCGTATTTATTTTTAAAAATCTAATGCTTAACGGTGTACAAGATCATTTCAATTCGCGCAATATGTCTCCATCAATTCATAAACATCGGGTTTGTTATCAAATCTCGTTCAATGTAAGCATGATCCTATATAAAGTGGAGGTGGGGTGGCCCCAATAGACACACGTAACGCAACACCGCGTCCTCGCCAACCTAGGACCCCATGAGTGCGTGCCTCTAAATCCGACGAAGCCAATAAATCACACGAATGCAAACATTACGAGGGCTTTCTATGTATACTGTTACTCGAACTGCCCGGCGTTTGCTCCAAGCGAATGTTTGAACGCGGTTGCTACAAAAGCGGAGTGATTCACAAACACACGCGTACTGGGCCCCGCTTTGATGAACGCATCCCACTTCAAATGACATTAGCTCAATCGTAACATATAGAGCGTACGTATTTTATTATACTGAAACCGAAAAACAAAAACTTGACTAATTAGTTATAGTAATTAGAAATAAAGTAAATTAGAAACTTAAATTTAGAGTCTGCTTGTCCTATAAGATACAGAATAATTTTAAATTTATCTTGAATTTTAATAATACTTTTTGGGTAGTAGCACTAGAACTCCTTACTTATTTCTGCCGCCTAACAGCAATGTCAGCCTTACAGTATTTCGGTTTTGGAGGGTAAGGGTACTGGTGAAATTACAGGCACATGCGACTTGTCAACTTAAGTCTCAGGGTGATTACACAGTACCCCTCAGATATTTGTGATTTAAAGCTCTGAGTAGCACTGGTACTGTTATGGACAGACGTATAGCTTACCAACAGGCGCACGAATTGTTCGTCCCGTCACTCGATATTATAAAAAAGCGCCCAACCTGGCCCAATGGGGCCAGAGTGGCGGATTAAGGCCTTTATAAAACTAAATTATATTTTATAAAACTAAAATTTATAAAACCCTCGCCTGAGAGGAAACCCGTGCCCAGCAGTGAGACGTACAAATGGGTTGTTGATAATACTCTATAAAAAGCGCGTTTAAACAATGACAAATATGTATTGAAAATATAATATATACCTAACAGCAGGTATGCTTAACTTCAACAAAATGAGATTAGGTACTCTGCGTTTTTGAACAAACCACTAAAATGTTTGTTTTTCTTGTTTAATTAGGAGTGACCTCGGTGTGACTGATCTGATCCGCGCACGTTGATAAATCACACGTACACAAACAGAGTGAGGGTCTGCTTGTCCTGTAAACCCACACCGGAATAGAAACTAACACTCCTATTTATGTCAACAGAGCGTGATGGCTTTACTCAATGTTGAGCTACATAGTGACAAGATGAAAGCGGCGGTTCTGAGGGACGAAGGTAGAATTCCCAACGTAAATCACTAAGGTATTAAATAAACATGGTGGTTGGTTATATTTTACAGATTATTCTCATTGAATTTGATATAGAGAAAAATTGGCCATGGTTATGAAGCCTACCTCGCAAGAATTTACTTTTGCTATACACTCTCTCTATCTATCTAAAAAATGTAACAGGAGACAGTAATATTATTAGATCGCTTATTTTATCACATATAGCAATAAAATATTATTGTATTTTTTATGTAGGTACAATTAGTATCTACCGTTAAAACTTTCAACGGAAAACTTGATTATGCAGTGAACTGTTACTAGATAATTACACCAAAACAATATTTGTACAAAAACAAAAAGCACAAAAGTACTTTGACTTATTTTTGGAATTATGTTACTTAAGCTATTAGATATAAAATAGCTCAAATCTTAGCTTCGTTAGGCATTCTAGTCGAATTGCCCTTAGCAAAGATATTCTCTATAAAGCCGCATGAATGCGAATGCGCTGTATCTTTAGCACAAAGCTCAATAATACCCTTTGGCATTTTGTTAATAGCATGTTACATGGAATTTAACTCCGGGGATTATTTTATATTGTGAATTATTATCAGACCTATGTACACGGACAACCATAAAAAATCATTCCTGTATCACTAATAATATATAATATTATAATTCCAAATCCACCATAGATACAGATCAACTGTTAGTAGAGCGAAAAATTTATAAAACAGTTATTCTTTAAGAATCCTCAAAAAACTCATGGACAGCACTTGGTAGCAGTGGAGCTCCTTGTGAAGGATTTCGTTGCAAGGTAGTCCTGCCACCTTGCCTATTTCTGCCGCTAAACAGTAATATCAGCATCACCGTGTTTCGGTTTTGAAGGGTAAGGGTGCTGGTAAAATTACAGTCAACTTATGTGTCAGGGTGACGGGCGCAGTGGCAGTGCCCCTCAGATCTTTGCGATTCAAAGCTCTGAGTGGCACTGCAACTGTTATGGACAGGCGTGTAGCTTATCATCAGGCGCACGACTTGTTCGTCGCGTCACTAGATAATACAAAATGTACTATCTATAGCACACAAAAATATCACTACCTCTTGCCGTAGTACTTATAATGATTTAATATAAAATGTCCAATGTATGTAAATCATTGAATTTGGTCAGTACGTTATTGATACTTCTCCATGGAGAAGCAGTAGGCGGCAACTACACAGAAAACACTTGGAAATCGCATTGTGATACCAGTAGTTGATCTTTTAAGATCCATAACGAAAGGGGGTACCATTATAGGCGTATTGTCATATTGTAATATTAAATTTTACAGTGAACGCGGTTACTGCTCATGAACGCGTTAACGCCGAATTTTCATGCAACGTTTTAAATTTCATTTAACATTTCGGATTTGTTCCTTGTCGAAATTGTCATTATTCTAATAAATGCTGATTTTGTACCCGAGAAATCTCAAATTGCATCGGAAAGTAAAGGAAACTTTGTTGGTAGAAATGGGAAATTCGCCGTAACTCAGTTTCAATGCTGCAACTGGCGCTATCCCATTCTTTTTATAATAATTTTATTTGTCAGTACAGTCTCCCTAACTATAAATGAAGCTGCAGAAAACACGTTATTACATACACAAGCACTTACACAAGATACCTATAACTACGTAAATGCATTAGTATATTATCACGTGGAACACGTAATCTTCACCTTGTATTTCTTAACACATTTCTATATTTCATAGAACTAAAAATGGGAAATTACGAATTGTTCATAAACTAAAAATGCAAGCGGATACAAATAGTTAACCCATCAGTCTGGTGGATCCTGTCACTATTTTCTGCACGAATACTGTATTTAGCATATAACTAGAGAACGTGAGGTCCCAGAGTCCCTTAATTAAAAATGAGACCAAAAGAACAGCTGCATTCTCAATTGGAACGATAATCTTCCAGTTCCAGTGTAGTAGTAGAGCTCCTTGTGGAATAGTTCGTCCCCTGCCGCCTTATCTATTTTTGCCGCCAAGCTGCAATGTGAGTATTACTGTATTTCGGTTTTCAATAGTAAGGGTGCTGGCGAAATTACACGCACATTGGACTTTGTGGCGGGTGCAACCTACGGTTTTTGCGATTTAAAGGTCAGAGCGGCACTGCAACTGTTACGGACAGGCGTGACTCTTACCACCAGGCGCACTACTTGTTCGTCCCGTCATTTGGTGTAATAAAAAAGTTCCCTTTCACGCTACCTGAATTATTTATTAACTACAGGTGGTTTTTTTCTTCAAAATAATAGGATTACTATTCTGTGTTTGTATTATTAACGAGTTATTGTCAGTATTAACGTTTATTAATCCAGAAGAGGAGTAGTCACACAGAAGTAATAGGTTTTAGACTTTGTACTTATTATACCAATTTATGGATATATATGCATTATAAGTATAATTTGAAAGAAAAAAACGGCATTACGTACAGGTACACGTCTTTTTTATTTTTTTAAAGATGTGGTCGATGGGATTCTTTAATGAATCTCAATCAATCGGTATTCTTAAAAAAAATACATCTGTCCGAAGTAGCAGTAAAATTAAAGTATTTTGAATATTTTTATAATGCCGTTTAAGTAAATTGAAATTGGAGTTGTAAATTAAATTAATTCTATTAATAAAGATTGCAGAAAACTGAAACTTTAATATCTTAAGGGTTTTTGGAACTGTTTAGCTGTCTTATAACATTATTACTACGTTAAGAAATGAATGGAAACCCTTGAATTTCTAAGCAGTTTCTAAGACATTGAAAAGCCAAAACAAATAGAAACTGAATTAATAAACACTGATAAGATCTAAAAATCCATAATGCTCAGCATTTTCGCCAAAAAAAGTAACGACTTCATTCTCTTGAATCTTCGTCTTTCAATAAAACCCTACTTTAATGAAGCTCACAAGGTTTGTTCGTTTTATAAAAAGAGTATTTTTACGTTTTCATAGCACAGAGTGCAGAAGCTTAATCGTTGGTTGCTCATTATTGCCGCGACAATGGGAGGCGGTGCGCAGTTAGGCATTAGAAAGGCCGGCCCAGCTTTCGCTAATGACATCCCGGCGTGCCTTATGTCTGCTCTACCGACATAGAGCATTTTTACAGAATAACTCTTTGTTCGAAAAACGAAATTTAAATCATATTACTACAGATGATTTATGAATGTTGCTGTCTGCGCCTTTGACGACACATTAAGTGTGAATAGTGTTTCACGATGTATATTTACTTTCGAAATTACAATGAGTTTAAAATGCGTCTTAAGTTTTCATACAATTTTGACAATATAGCAAATTGTACGTCAGCATAGCGGTGCTTAAATAATTGTTTGCTCGTTTAGCAGTGAAACAGCTTTGAGGAAAGTAGGTAGTTAAAGAACTCTAGGCGTGGAGTTCTCGCTATGTGGCGCCATCTACCGCCGCAGCAGGGTTACACGAGCGCGGAGCGTTTTATCTTTTCCCGGTGAGACGTGTTAAATGCAGCGACAGACAAACCCAACTCGGGTCAATATTTACACAAAATCCCATAATTTCGACCGCCATGCACACAATAGATTTATAAGATAAACACAGAGTAAAATGTCTGTAAATAGTATTGACAACATTTTAATATATGGTCTCATGTTTACTTTGGGTTGGTTCGCCTCTCTGTCATGCCAACATGCGTTAACGCTGTAGCGTGAAATCATTGTTTTTTGTAGACGCTCAGCAGATTAAATATGAATAAAAGGACAAAGAGCTGGGGATGTATTGTATTTTTTCAGTGGAGTTGACTTAGTAAGCCTGTGGGATTGTAGCATTACGGCGCTACGCAATGCCGCCTTAAATTACTTCAGTTAATGTGTGTGGATTTTTTAAAATAGGTAAGTACCGTTTTTTATTGTACACCTTATATATTTTGCATAATGTTGTCCTTATGAATATAGATATAAAATGTGTAATTCAACATGAAAGAGTCCCATAAATTTGTCGCACAAAGAGTACAACGGCTTTTTAAAATCATTGGTGCTGATTGAAATCCTAAAGTAGAACGCTAAAACCTGTGTGGCTTTGATATTTTAGCTGTCAGTAAGAATCATAAAGGATACAGGCAGAAGAAATGACATTAATTCAAGAGGCTTATGCCGACTGGATATTGTTAAAGGGTACACCTGAGCAAACTCTGCAGTCTCTTGCCTTCAAAGAGCAGATTTTAACAGTTTGTGTTTACAGATTACGCTATTGACAAACAAAGTTCAAAGCAGGTAATTTTACTAAAGATATTAATGGTATTTTGTTTAGCGAAATCCCACCGGATGTACGAGCCGCCCAGCACTTTTAACTATAACATTTTCGGCATATCATATCGTCGATATAAAAAGTTCTTACCATTTAATAGATAAATTGTTAATTAAAACATATTGAGTTCTTGAATTGTCACGATTGTTGGAAATAATCATATTTTTTTGTAAGCAAATCGTTTCAGGATTTTATAGGTCCCTTTACAGCTGTGATCATGGGACCTATAAAGGACCCGAAACAAATGAGTAGCAGTGCCCCTAAGATCTTTGATTCTTCTATTAAAAGCTCTGAGTGGCACTGCAACTGTTGCGGATAGGCGTGTCGCCTACCACCAGGCACACGACTTGTTCGTCCCGCCACTTGATGAGTATATAAATATATATATATATATATGTCATATCTTCATACGGGCTACATGCATGCTTGTGAAAAAGAAGTGTGTACCTATATGATAGACGAAAGATTTGGCGACAACACATTTAATGTAAGAGGGATCTTTTAATATTTTGAAATATTTTGTGATGATTTTGTCACAATATTTTAATACTTTTTATTTAGTTTTCCTGTCCTCCTCCTTCCTTCCTCTTTTCCTTAAACGATCTGAATTGTATTTTACGGTTTAATGATATATCCTGATCTCAAAGCCAATTACATTAGTAAGTGCCTACTTATTCCCCTATACATACTTCCATACTTCATATTAATATTACAAACGCGAAAGTAACTCTGTCTGTTACGTTTTAACACCAAAACCGCTGAACGAAATTTGTTGACTTTTGATATAGAAATGTGACCTAGGAGAAGGACATAGGCTACTTTTTATCACAAAAATAATCTTTATTATTATTATGAAATAGTTGATGATAATTTGTCTAGTTACTCGAAGTACTGTTTATAATTTAATATATAAACATAAATATAATATAAATAATATATTTATTTTGTATTGCGAAAATATAAAGAGCTCTTTAAAGTATGTAAATTAATATTAAAGTACAAACGAGTTGTGTGTTCAATAGTAGGTTGTGAAATAAATTAAAAATTACGCAAGTATTTTTATAACCACGATGTCGCTTGCCATCGGCGCATTAATATGACAAGCACCCATTAAACGCATATTCTGGTACTGATTAATGACGACAATGAAAGGGATAAAAGAACCAGTAATAATAATTCATGTCGCTATGTTTGTACACGTCCGCTGTACAACAATGCACGACGGAGGCAAAGGGGTGATATTTAACTCAAAATCAATGCCAACTCCATTGTATGCACACCACGTCTGCCTGAGAAGGGGGAAGTTTATGTCTTTTGCTTATACTAATAACACCACCCTGAAAAGGGTGGTTCCTTACGAACAGAGCATCTCTAAGCTTTGTATGTTAATACAAACACTCGTGTAGGCTACACTGCGAACATAACAGAATTCAATATAGTAAAAGTGTTATTTATTATTCCATTATACAACCGAATGACCCCCACTTCGTGTCAGAATTACTTGTCAATGTCTTGACTAAGGTGGTCTGGGAACTCGTACTGTTCTTCTTGTTTCTATTTGCCAAAACCTTAGACGTACTTGTCTGATGTCATTCCTAAGCACAAACAAGTATAATGTATTTGATTTTACATTTTAGACTTTCAACTGGAGCATAAACAAAACACGACACGTAAAATAGGTCAATAAACAACACTCTAAAGTAAGTGTGATAGATACGCACGAAATCTGCTTTGTACGAACTGTACGAAGCGGAAACTAGGGTTCGTCTGAACATCGAATACAAAAATCTCTCCCATTTTATGTAAATATAGAGCGGAACAAACTCTGAACGACGCCGAATTCGTAGTGCGGCTCGTAGAAGAACGTAGCAAGCAAGCGTCAGTGTTCGTTTTACACGTGTCCGGGGCGCAGAGGGTGTGGAGGGTGCGTCGAGACGCTGGGCGGACACATGTAGCATGTAGCCTCCTCCTCCCTTCTTGCGCTTATCATAAGGATGTGCTAGTCGCGACGTTGCCAATGTCGTGTCTACTACCACCCGCTCTCGGCACCCACTTAAATTTGTATGCACATTATACATGAGTCGACGTGTCAACCGATCAACATTATATTGCTGCCACTCGAGCCCAACTTTTCAGTAAACACTTCTAAGGCAAAGGCCCAATTTGTATCGTCATGGGTGTACTTAAGTAGGTATTATATTGAAGGTAGTTTGTAATGTGTACTCATATATGTATTTATTGTTAAATAATTAGCTAGGAACTTAAATTTGATCGTAAATTACTTAATAATAAATGTATGTATGTATATTGTATGTACTAACGTAACGTTACTACCGTAACTAATAAGAGTACATCATCGATGTTTTGTGGAAAGGACATTTCGATAAATTTTTAAGAGGAGTATATTTTAGGTTTTGACGACTCTTTTAAAATATTTACGTTTTAAATTATTTTATGTTTTAAATACAATTTAAACCAACGGTATGTAAGTAAATAATGAATATATATAAGTCAATAAATGTAAGCAAACATAATAAACTTAAAAAAAATAAATGTTTAGTTTTTACTTGACAAAATCAGAACTTTACTCAATTTTGAGTTTGCATTGAAGGTAGCTGGAAATTGTTCTTTTGTTTCTTTTTATATTTTGTTTGCTTCTAGGACAAGATCCAGAGAAAATATGAAAAATAATTTATATAATGTATATATACACACAGGGTTGAACCAGTAGAGATATTGTACCAGGGTGTAAAAATAATACTTACCGATTGATACGTAAAAATTGTGTTTGTTCACTCGAAAATTTCCCACGTTTAGTAACAGATTATAGAAAACTTTATAAAATTTGAACTAGTAAAATGTGTGTTCTATTGGTAGCGTTATATATTCTTTTTGTCTCATTTTTAATGTAATGGTCCTACAAAAATGTAATGACACCATATAGAGATTGCATCAGAAAATCGAGATGAAATACATTCTCCAGACTATAAAGTACCTTTGTACCCGCTCCCATGTTTCTTGCGTCTGATTTTCCTTTATAAAAGCTTTCCATATTTCCCAGTTTTCAATTATTTATCAATATTTAAAGAATAACACAATTTCGACTGGGACTGTTTTGTACTAAATACGACATTATACAAATGTGTTCAGATGTTTAAATACTTTAATTTTTTAATGTGCCATACTTAAAATAATATTCATGAATTAACATTATTTTATTATATGACTTATTAAAAAAATTACAAGGCATAAAGGAAATTATTGCGGGTTCATGTTGTCTACTTGTCTATTATGATATATAAGTAACGTCTGATGTTAAAATAAATGCAATCTATTGCTAACAAAACTTACCACTGCACTACCACGTACCATATATTAAAATTATTTAGGTTACTTCTTAAAAAGTTCGTAATGGTAGTAAATTGTACAACGCCCCTAGCGGCCACAAGCAGAACTATTCCTTACAATCATTAGCCACAAGCGTATTCATAATTAAATTCTTTGTTTTCAAGTTACATGGTTGTAAAATAGGTGTTCTTAAGTAAATGTAGGTACATGATATGTAATATCCCGCAGGGCACTGCAAAATTTTGAGAGCAGGAAGTCCTCAATTTACTAATTAATTACATACTTAAAATAAAATTAGAATTAATTAATGACAAAAATTCAATAACATTACAAGATTTATTCGTGATATAATTATGTGTACTTAGATAAAATACTTACAAATCATATACTTAGAAACTCGAATAAGTAGAAGAATAGGGATTCTTTTATGGAATAAAAATGTTTTACTTTGAAGATGGCAATTAAGATGTTT
This sequence comes from Hyposmocoma kahamanoa, assembly GCF_003589595.1. Classification (NCBI taxonomy): domain Eukaryota; kingdom Metazoa; phylum Arthropoda; class Insecta; order Lepidoptera; family Cosmopterigidae; genus Hyposmocoma; species Hyposmocoma kahamanoa. Next base: position 7,663,053 of record NW_020653200.1, read on the forward strand.
TTCAAATGCCTTAAATTTACCTATCTTGTGTTTTTAATATTCATCATCATCATATACAGCCTGACTTCACCCACTGCTGGGTACAGGCCTCCAAGTTTCTGTGCCACTCCCCACGATCCCGTGCCAATCTCATCCAGGTTCGCCCCCCAATTCCTGCGATGTCATCCGCCCATCTCGCCGCTGGACGCCCGACGTTCCTGTATCCAGTCCTTAGACGTCACTCAGTTATCTCCTTACTCCATCTGTCTGCCCAGCTCCACTTTAGCTTCGTGATGCGGTTCCCCACGTCCTTTACCTTAGTTCGACTTCGGATCTGGACATTGGGAACACGGTCTATAAGCTTGATACCGTAGTTTTTAATATTATTGGGATCGTATTATGTATATTTTAATTACCATACAAGTACAAATCGATACGCACTTAATTTATTAATTTTAAAATTACTGAATTTTAAAATGGTATCAAAACAAAAAACGACAAAAAATGTACGATTCGAATATAAACGCAAACGAATATTTACTACGGATATCTAAGCTCTCTCCCAGCGTTTAGCATTACCAATTCGCGGCTCATTGAATCCAAATTGGGCTTGGCTTTGTGAAATCCCTTTTCTCCCTTTTTCATTTTTACGAGTGTTGCCTTGGCGCTAGGTTACTAATTAACTCCGTTTAACCTCCCCTTGTCATTAAATTATAGCCTTGGTATCCAATAAGAGTTAGTCAAATTTAAATATAAATGAATTGGTCGTTGCGGCATAAACTAACATGGGTATATATCGCTAAAGTTGTCTTTAACCTTTAACCTATAATTGATAAAATTTTGAATCACAAATAATTAAGTAAATTAGTTATATGCAACTATTGCAAAACGAATACATGTTACTACTATTTTTGGAGGATAATTTGGGTATAGGTAATCAATCAAGAAACCTCTTAGAAATCCAAATAGTTATAACATTACAATTTATAAGTCGTGCCGAATAATAGAATTTTTGTAAATAACAAAAGACTTTCAAATACAGATTAAATCTATTGATGTGTAGGTACATTTAGAGTATAGCCACAAAATGTGAATGACTCATCTAATATTGACGACGGATCTTTCATTTGCACTTAAATAAATATGCGTTGGCACGGCTGTACAATTATAAACATCAATAATTATAAGCACTTATTATTGTTATAAAAATCTGTAACGGCGTAGATAGATATAAAACACTGACTTAGAATGAGTATCAGAACAGTATGTTCAAAAGTATCACTTTAGGTATAATGTGCCAATTTTAATTCTATTTAAATAACGTAACGTAAAAACTACAACATTAAATTTTGACTTGTAAAAGAGTTCGTCCAGAGAAATACTGCCACCTTACATATTTCTGCCGCCAAGATATCGCTCTTAGATAAATAAATAAGTAGTGTTTTTATCAGTAATCACCAAAGTAGCGATGCAACAGCAATCGATAGATTTTAAAAAAAGGTAAAATTTTAGAATACCCGCATTTTGTCAATCCCACAAAATGCCCAATCGAGTTGAAATTCTCCGCAATTTGGGGAATTCGCAACAAATTACCCATTTATTTTGAGCAATTTATCTATGAAGAATAATATCAATAACAAAAGAGGAAATGTAATAAAAAAATACATTTGTCATATTGTAACATTTTTATTTTCATACTTTTAGCAAAAAACGTACTCCAGACAAAAACGGTTTCTTTTCATGTTTTTTCATTGTTTTTTTTTTCACCTCAGAAAAAAAACGTTAAAGTTTTTTTTAAATAACACTAACCGTAGGTACCTCTTTCTGTCGCCCAGTAGTAATATCAGCGTTACTGTATTCCGGTTTTGAAGGGTAAGGATGCTGGTAAAATTACAGACACATAGGACTTGTCAATTTAAGTCTCAGGGTGAATGGCGCTATGGTAGTGCCCACGGAAGAAAGAAATTTATGTGGTCTGTGGTAGTGCCCCTCAGATCTTTGCAATTTAAAGCTCTGGTAGCACTGTAACTGTTATGGACAGACGTGTAGCTTATCATCAGACACACGACTTGTTCGTCCCTTCACTTGATGTTGTAAAAAGTACTTATTCCACGCAGACGAAGTCGCGGGCACCCGCTAGTTAACTATAGTTCGGTAAAATTAGTTAATATTTATGTACAACTAATCACAAGCTGAAACTATAGATGCATCATTATTGCTAGAATAAAAAAAATTGTACCAAAAGAACTTTCAACATAAAAACAGTATTTTTCCTATGTCTCATGTCGAAATATAACAAGCGGATGAAAGGTTATAACAAAATAAAGAGGCAAGCTTCGCGAAGGATAAACAAACAGGAGCAGTCAATCACTAGCTCCATCCTTAATGGAAAATGATAATGTAGCGATCGCGCACGCTGCACGCACTGCTGCTGTGTACATTTCTCCTTTAATGTCGTATGATTAAACATGAACCGAGGACTTTATCAAATTTTGGCACGCGTTTGCTCATCGGGGTCGGGATGCAAGGTGTTTGCATACTAGGGATGTCGATTCTCCATGAAAAAATGGATCACAGAAGCGAAGGCAGAAGATACGATACCATGATAAGTTAACAAGCGTTTCTGAATATGAAATCTTCTATAAAGTGATGCAGTGGTTCAATTCCTATTGAAAGTTTGATGGAGATGCGCTCAAAGTTACGTAATAGGTACGAGTACCTTTTACTCTAGCAACACACTAGACCGAATATAATTGCTTGGTGGCTTTGCTTTGCATTCCCTTTGGTAGAATTGACTTGTACTAACATACTAATTATTGGTACTCACTTTTTCACATAGGGGTAAGCAGAAACCACTGCCTTCCACATGCTGCGATCACATCTTTTGCCTCGTTAACGATTAAGGATACTTTGAATTTGGCCTTTCCAGCATATTTGCAAAATAATAAACAATTGGTAGAAGAAGTAAAACAAGAGGCGGTACTAAAATATTACTTCGTGAAATGGTAATTTCATGCGAACATACTTTTCTTTCACACGTGGTCTCGGTCAACGGGTAACGTCTCATGCCACTGCACTAGCGTTAAGCAATTAAGTAGATAACGCTGTAGGAGTGCTGCTGTATTCCCGTCGGAAAGTAGTGGTTCTATACGGGAATATACCTTTAATCGGTAATGGGCAGAGACCTGGCAATTACTGAGGTTGCACTATTGCTATTATTATAATTATTTAAGAAAAAGATGTTTTATTATAGATCATTTATTTTAAATAGTAAGTTTGATAATGGGCGAGTCATGCTCGACACCAAACTTCCAGATCGAATTTTAAATTCCAAAATCAGAAGACGAACTAAGGTCCACGACAAAGGAGATCGGATAGCGAATTTTAAATGGAGCTGGGCAGAACATATTGTGAGACGTGGACAAAACAGATGGAGTAAAGCGATAACCGAATGTTGGCCAAGAAATGGTTATAGAAACGTGAGACGTACTGTAGCGAGATGGGTAGAAGACATGCGTAGTTGTTGTTGTAGTTCAAAAGTTGCGGGTCGTAGATGGTGAGACTAGCACAGAATGGCACTAACTACGGGTGGCACTTATCTAGCAGTGTGTGATTCTGTGGATGATGATGATGATGAGATCACTTTTTGTCGTTATACACAATACTGGCGTGTCTGGTTACTGGTTCGAAATCAGGACAACAATGAGTAATTGTTGACCTACGCCTACTCCTACACTATGTAGTTTTTTCTATTTCTAACAACAATGTTATATAATTTCCGAACATCGAATATTTAACCAGAAATAGAGACGAAATGTAATTTAATTTGTTTGAAAACTATTCTTCCAAATTATTACTGTGACAACAGGGCTCCGATTGGCCAGCCCGAATTCGAAACAATTGACTTAATGTTTGAAGCCGTATTTTTCGGTTAGTTTGTATGCGAGGTCAATCATAACCATTTACTTTTACAGAGTATTTATCTAAGTTTCTTATTTTAGAATAAAAGAATGGCAAACGTAAAAGCAATGTTAACTTTTTTTATACGCAAAAATGGCTATATTTCCAAACCTGTACGTAAATATGGTCATACAAATGGCCATAATTACTGTATGGCAAATATTACTCTATTCTATTATAATATAATACACTTTTGCGGTTCTATGTATAATAATGGAAACAATCAACACTGACATAAAAATAGACCCTTCATAAATGTGGTCATGAAAGGGGCCATATTTTTTACCCTGTTAGTAAATGTGCCCATGGCCTAATTAACTACATATATGGAACACTTTACTCTTCTATAATTTAAAATTATATCATTATTTATATAGCATACAATTTTATGGAAAATGAATAAAAATACGTAACGAATTGAGATATACTCTAATTTCTTGCCACACTCAGTCCCCCGGATCCTTTTACAATTGTGGCGACCCATGACTTACAACAAATAAAACAAAGTTACTATTCAACATAAACGTCTGCGCTAGTTTTTACCAAACGTAGCCAAAAACTATCGCTTTCACGCAAATCAAACTACACTGAAATCAGATCATCCCTTACTACAGAGTTACCACAGATTTAAGTAGACAGATACACTATAGCCCCAAACTTATATCATCCTTCTCTAGTTGTTAAAAACAACATTATGCTAGATTCCGAAAATCATAAGGCAAATTTGGCCAATATCAGGTGCAGGTAAATATGGCCAGTCACTGTGCCAGTGACACTTCTGCGAAAGAAGGAGGGAGAGGGGAGGCGTGAGAGTCGCAGTTATTTATTAGCTATATATATATATATATATATATATATTAGCTTGTTAGTTTTGTACGCTACACATTTTTAGAGATACCGGTATGTGGCCATATTAATCGGCTGGCCATATTCGACCCAGGTACTTTATTTAATTTCCAATGAAATGTGATTCTGTTTTATTATTGTAATTAGACCTTTTGCTGTTTTTTTCACACCACCGAATGGAACAGCCCCCATTGTTAGAGATATTATCTTTATTAGGTACAATAAATACAGAATATTTTTGGAATATACGGAGACGTACACGCAAGTCAGTCGTTGGTGGTGTACTATTTCAATTTTCTAATTTGTGATTTCAGCGCAACCGAGAGTTGATGTTTACAAGTAATACAAGGCCCATTTGCCAGATAAGTTGCCAGCGGACGGATGGCCCTTATGTCGTCTCTATTTCTGATTATATACTCGATGTTTCCGAACAACTGTTTGAAATTTTCACATTATTTGAAATGACATTGTAAAGACAATGACAAGAAAATTAACCCTAATGCTTGGGTATAAATAAGTAAGACAAATGACGTGGATATGAATTCTTACCTCGTATGGCGAATCTGCAAGGTCAGCACACAACACTTATTTTGGCATGACGTCACGGGGATACTTCATATTATGCCGACCCCGTTTAATGTTAATAGACATTAGGAGACTTTTCTGTAGTCGATATTTCTGTAATTTCTATATTTATCATGAAAGTAAAAAATTGCCATTTCACCGCTACTTCCGAAAAGTATTTTAATAAAATACACTTAATCAACTCACTTCCTAATCCTACGGTACACATACGAGACAACCTGTTTGTTTACTTTTACATCCTGGACTAACTCTATTCCAACTGCAGCATTTTTTTAACTCATTTTTATTTTAATGAAATATTATTAGCTTCTTTTTTAATTACTTACTATGTGTCAATACAATTAAAATTAATTCACTTCCTGTCTACGTACGTCTTGATCACTCTATATTTAAATTAAGAATGTTAATTTTTATGCGACTGATTTTTATAAAAATTCTTTAATTCTCAGTCAGCAGTGACCATGAGACCTGTAAAGAGCTCGAAATACTGGTTTGCTTGAAAAAACAAATAGTTTCATTTCTTACGTATAACAATCGCGAAAACCTAAGAACTCGAAACATTCTTTAACTTGTTTTTTTTTGTACAGTAGCTAGATACATACCTCGCAGAGTAGGGGTGACCGGGGCTGGTAGTTCCCGGGGTAAGTTGTTCTCACAGCAATAACTTTGCAAGGAAAATTTGTAACAATACATGTGAAGCGCGTCGTTAAAGCGTCAGTGATGCGTTTTGTCGGCAGCCATTTCAGTTACTCCGGCGACGACGTGTGGCTATGTGCGTGGAGCTGTCAAAATATCACGTAAGTAAATTTTTTCTAGTTTAAATTTTTTGGTCTGTCTTTGTTTATTATGGGCCGATTCATACTTTTCTAAATTGTAGTGACAATACTAAGGAATCTTATTGTTTGAGTATTTTTTTGATTAATTTTACTACTTCGGCGGTATGTCAGTCTTCGTATAAAAACGTAATTTGGGGCTATAAGTTTCTTTCTTGATGGGCTGGTTGTTCCTAGGAACAACTTCCCCAATTGACCTACAATCATACTTAAAATTTTATGACCATTTTCTTTGTTTTAAGGATGCCAAAATACAAACGGGCTCATGTCCAATATTTAGACAAGACGATAGAGTCATTTATATGTGCCTCAATTGTGATTCAGATGAAGAAATGAGCGATTAATAATATTACTGATGAATAAGAATGTAGTTTTTTATAAGTTAGTTGTGCATAATATAAACATTACATGTATACAATTATAAAATAGTTGGTTTTATTTAAGAAAATCTTTGTTATTCTGTCATAATCTAGCCGGAACAATTTGCCTCAAAGGCGGAACAACGCGATATTTGTCAAAAATTAGCCTCTACGAAAAAGACTATTGAGATATTACGAGTAGTAGAAGTGACTATACTATTACAAAAAGCGATAAATATTTGTTCAATATTTCCACATTTTGAAAATCAAAATGATCAAATCCTTCATTTTCAGTATAAAACTGCGAGTTATTTGAAAATCGGAACGTTCAGCCCCGCTCTCCCCTACAAATTAAAATGTAAATAAACGTGGAAAATGAATACAGAGATTGATTTAAACAATATTTCAGTATGTTTTCAAATACCTAAGAACACCTCAAGTCAATCACGCCGCCGCCGCGCCCCGCCGCTTATCGAAAATCCATCAGCCGATTTTATGATCGACTGACGTCTAGTTAAGTAGAAAAAACATGATGAAGAATTTTTAACTAAGACATGCCTCCATGCCCTAGTGTATGTGGATTACGAAAAAGTCTTTGACACCCTAGAAATCTGGGCTGTTCTGGACTCCTTGCGGAGATATTAGATTGACTGCCGTTACAAAAGGATGTTTTACTATCCACACTGAAACAAGCTTATTCCGGCGGCACTATTCGCAAATCTCAAGAACCACAGCACGATTGGATTGCACTAAAAAAGTCGTGATTGTCGATATGTCAATTGTGTAAACGTACAAACTAGACAATAGCCAAAAACAGGTCGCGCGTCTTCCGGAGAATTCGCGCTCATTCTCGGGAATCCTGCAACGACTGTCGGCGACGAATCCGCTTCCGTACCATTCCGTTTCGCAGCAATATAAATTTGAGCCTTAAATATGAGAAAGTTCAGTTGTAAGGATATTTTTGGTATCGAAATTTATTACAGCGGCACTATTTGTTTGTCAATCTCGAGAACTCAGATCACACGTTCAATCTGATTGACGTCGGTTTTACTCGCAAAATTGTTGAGTTATTCGCTGTACGTTGTCCAAGATTGAAATAACTTCACTGATAGGTACCATATACAGAAACGTAGAAATCATATAACGAAAAATGTGTATGCGAGGCCAGCTTTCCAATTGTTTTTTGTGAGATCACTCAGGACTTCATACTCGCAAATATTATTTATGTTATCAGTAGAGCTCTTTGTGAAAGAATTTGTCCAGGGAAGTATTGCTACCTTACCTATTTCTGCCACCAAGTAGTAATGTCAACATTACTGTGTTTCCGGTTTTGAAGGGTAGGGGTGCTGGTGCATGGGACTTATCTACTTGTCTCAGGGTGACGGGCGCAGTAGCAGTACCCCTCAGATCTTTGCGATTTAAAGCTCTGAGTGGCACTGCAACTGTTATGGACGGGCGTGTAGCTTATCACCAGGCACACGTCATGCTCGTCCCGTCACTTGATATTATAAAAAAATTTAAAAAACATAATATTCCAGTGCGGACAATACGATATCATTGTAACTTTGACACGGCGAAGCGACTAAATATACTTTTAGAAGCACCACACTAGGGAAACCCTGTATCGCGGACACCGTAGACACACACATAGACAACCACAAACACACCACATTTAAAAAAAAAGACTAAGAAAAGTTCGTGAAATTATTGCACATCTATTTGCCTTGAAATCGGTTACCGGACAGCACGCGAAACCGTATTCATTCTCTAATTTACCCTTAGAGATGGAATATTTTCTACAAATTTAAAGGAACCAATAGTGAGGTACCCTCTTTCCAACAAAAAAAAGAATCATCAAAATCGGTTCACAAATGCCGGGAGTAATCACGGAACACACACAAAAAAAGTCAAATTGAGAATCTACTCCTTTTTTCAAGTCGGTTAATAAATGTGGGAAATACAAATATTTCTCCCGGCCTGGAAATCAAACCCGGGACCTCGGCGTGGCAGACCAGCATGGTAGTCGTTCGAACCACTGACAGACTAAATGACGACTTTGTACCAGACTACAAATTTTTTCACACATTCAAGTGCTCGATTATGGTCACGCAGGAATAAGCTACACAAATTAAAGCTAATAAAACAGAATTCTTGTCTATGATTGAATATTCATCATTCTCTCCATATATTTTTTTATTCAGCAGTAGAACTACAAGGGTAATGAACAATGAAAAAATATGATTTTCATAATAGATCATTTATTAATTTTCCACAAGACGACACATGATTAAAGGCCTGTTCAGATAAGCGATATTCGCTACTGCTGTGGGTTAGCGACAAATACCGCTCGGTATCTCGCCGGGCATTTATTTGTATGAAGTTCCGCGGCTAGAGCGAAACCGGAATATCGCGTCACACCGCCCAGGTAGGCGGTATCTTTTCGCTTTTGCTTTGCGAAACAGGTTTCGCCACACGCCACGGGGAGGCAAATTCATCCCTCTGCACAGCCCACAAATCAGTAGTTGACATAATAATAAATGGCATTGAATAAGGTTACGGCTTAGGTGTGAACTGTGGGAATACCGCGTACCCACTCGAGTATCGCTACTCACAACGGTAGCGAATAACGCGTAAATCTGACCAGGCCTTAAGATTTAAATTTACACAATTTTGTGCTTACTATCAAAATAAATAGGCTACGAGAATCGTGCAATATAAGTCTATAAGGAAATAATTTTAATTATGTATTTACAATGTACTTATTAACATTATATAGGTATATTATAAATAATTTTGATCAATATATTTGTTAGGTACGTCTATAATCAAGCACATGCAATTTCGGTGCGGAAAATAACTAGCGCTCCGCGAAGTACCTCCAGGGTACGGGAAGACGATAAAAAGAAGGTACGAAGTTGTAGTACTGACCTTTAGGTCACTATCACAACTTTGCACCTCTTATGCCTCTAAATTCTTGTTGAAGCGGACGAGTTTGCGTCCACATGAGAGGCCAATTTCCTGACATGCATGTTTTGCTCTGCAAGCGTATCTGTAGTGGAATATTCTATGGTATTTTTGCCAACAATCTATGTCACCCAACGGAACTCGTGTCCAATTATTAGGCAACATATTTAGATGCTCCTACGGAGTCGATACGCGTACAAAACAAAATGCGCGTCACACAAAAGAGGTGTTACTCTAACCGAATAAAGCGTACTCAGTGTACTCATTTACCTTACCGCTAAAAGTATACTTGCATTAATATTAAAATTCTACGTTAATTTAATGTATTTAAAGATATCAATTGCTAAATAATTTATCGGATACACTTTAACAAGTGTTCTCTCGGAAAAGCGAAATCCTATTTGCATTTATGCCTTAGAGTCTAAGGCTTGCAAACAGACAAATGTTTTATCAACCAACAAAAACCAAACAAGTTTGTGCCAATATCGTTTGTGCTCTCGTATTGATTATTTTAATATTTATAACAATTAAATACTCTATGGTATCTGCGATTTATTTTACTGTAATATCAATCTATTTTCTATGCAATGACAACTGTAATTTATACACAATTAAGATCTATTTCAAAACTGACAACTTAATACGGACCCCTCACCAATTTGCGGAATATTTTGCTGTATCTTCTACGGACATGTTCTCTGACTATAAATATCATTCAAATTAAGTCAAAATCTGTCACTAGCGCCTCCATTGTAGATTCCACATTGAACTAGTCAGCTTAAATACACAAGATGTAACAAAGATATATGCGCTACAAAAGGGTCTGCCAAAGAATTATTATTATGTTTACTTCACAAAAAAAATTTCCTACTTTCTAATCAAATAAATACAATAAATAGCTGCTATGCTTGCATATATACGTATTCGAAAAAATTGTTAGTGTCTTAGACACTTTCACATCACAAACTACTACATCATTCTGTTATAATTATAACCTTTATAAATTACAATGGTAATATATACGTTAAACATGCGTTTTAAAATTAGACACTGAACATAATTGTTAATTAGACAATGCGCATACAATAAATGTCTTTATCATCCGATTGACGTTTGAATATCTGGACTCCAATGCCAAAACCTGAAAAGAAAGAGAAAATATGGAAACATGAAAAAACAGGCAAATGTCGTCAAGGACGTGAACGATTTTCGAAGTGGTGGACTCAAGATGGCGGCCAATGTTGCTCCGATCATGAGCTCACAATGTACGTATGTGTCACTGAGATGTAAAATAATAACACCTACTTACAGTGCACAAACGCGTCGGTGCTTGGGTGCCACGACTTACAGACGTGGCGCCCCCGCGGCAAGGTCCACAGCCAGGACCGCCGCGGGGGCGGCGCCCCCTCAGCTACGTCTGTGGCGGCCTCCACGGCGACGACGCTCGCGCCTTACCTGGGAGGACGTTGAAAAACAAATCAAAGAAAGTGAAACAATCACACACAATCCCTAGCCTGAAACTTGTACACGTTTACTTGAATTTGTTTTCACGTCTAAATGCTCATGTAGCCTTCCGCCTACATGAGCATTATCTTCTTATAATGCTATGCAGTTATCTATACCACAGCAAACGTTGAAGGATCATAGTACAGCCTTTACAAAGAACTAATACAATAAATAGATGTATATAATTCATAAACAAAATTTGATCATTATTTTGATCATTATTTTGATCATAATAAAGTATTTAATAAATAGTTACGGAGCTCTGGTCAGCATCAGCCCATCTCTCATAGGCACGCTCACGCTTTAGCCACTCCTGGTACTTGTACCACCACTCTTCCCATTTCACGTAATCGCCTAAGGTTAAACCTGCAAACGGATGAGATTGAACACTTATTGCAAAAGGATATTCGATTCTACAATGTAGTGTAAGTGTATTAACAAGATTCGATATGGTCATCACACACGGAAGGTTTTTTTTTGTGTTAGTGAATCTATACAGTCGCAACAGTACTGTCGTTGAGCGGTGTGACTGAGGAACGCCTTGTCCCACTTGCACACATAAATCAGATTATGGTAAAAAATAGTTGATGGGATTTGTTTACATAAAATAATGTGTATGGATGTTTTATAAATGTTTACTCACACCATGCTTAATAGATGGCTATCAAATTCCCGTAACAAAACTCATGGTCTACAACTCTACAGTCACTCACTCAAAACAAATTTAGTGGGACATATGTATGCAGAATCTCCCATAATATACTGGACCTTGGATTGCAACCTGTGCTAATTCAATAGCCATTTTCCGTTAATGCAAGGCGACCCAAAGAAGTTCGCCAAGTTAAGACAGCGAACTTGAGACATTAAATCTTACCTCTTAGATACCCCCTCTTTTTATAATAGTCGTATCTGACTCTAACATCATCCCAAGACGGTAATCCGCCCGGTGCTACAGCCAGTAGTTCTTCTGGGTAACTGCCGACAGGTGCTGCTTCCAAACCGCTAGAACAAAACAAATGTTGTGTAGTTGACACTTAAAACAAAATAAGCTAATTACTAAAAATGTACTGCGTCCTGAAAACTACTTTAACAATGAATATCTAAACACTGGAACTTTTTTAAGTACAAGAGACTTATAATATATTTTCTTGTTGGGGTAGGTTTAAATTACTTGTGTATTCCCTAATATACAATAAAAATAATGGTATAACGTCTACACACCGAATATCAAGACAATAGTTGCATAAAGATTTAAAAAATACAAAGACAGAAATGCATTACTAAAAGTTTCTAAGAAAACCTTACGTTTTTTGGTTTGCGTACATATCTGGTGAATGCGCCTGTTTGCGAAAGGCGCAACAGGCGAACTTGACATCGTGGTGCCATTTGTTGGCGATACATATAGTAGCATGTATTTAACTGCACGCATGCAGCGCGTGTGCAGCGCACAAGCAGCACGTTCACGGCGCACTCGCCAGATCTGTACGCACCCTAAGCAGGAGTCGCAATCTATACATTACTAGATAATTATTACTTCATAGTAAAAAAATCTGAGTGTGGTCCGTTGGGTCATCGTACCAAATAGACTATAAAAAGCCACTCACGGGTACTCCATAGTCGGTGGCGATTCCCTCTCATTGCTGTCGATGTGTACATGCAGCGTCGCGTCACGTCGCGTTATGCGCATGTTCTCCAGACGGGCTGACCGGTCAGCTGACCACTGGGCCATCTTACCGAAGCGTTCGGAAAGGGTTAACCTGAGAACAAAGTAATTAAATATACAGGCTGTATATTTGAAAGTGGGACATACTTATAGAGTGCGTTATATTCCTGGTTTTGAACCCAAACAAACGTGTTGCGTGAGAGGATTATCTCAGCATTTTATACTGTGAGACAAAATGTGTTTGTGTTATACAAATTAAAACAAAATTTACTATGCCGTACTAGACTATGCATTGTGGAAAACGGTGGACATTTTGAACACTTGTTCCGTAACACGTAAGTGTAAATAAACTGTAGTGTTCTTATTAAATGATAACTACTTACTAAACCATACACTTATCTTTTTTAGTACGTAAAACATTTCGATGATAGTTCAACTAAAAATAATTAACATAAGCTAAAACGTAAGTGTGAAATCATTGTTATTGTTGCTGTCTCACTCGGCACTCGCTTGGTAGTATTCCCATTGCACTCGAAATCAAGCGTAAAGGGAAACGGTTTATTCCTATGTACACTTCAAAACACGTTTGTTGATTTATTTTTTGTTCTATCCCATATCCTAATTTTATTTTAGTTTATGTTAAGTTGTAACATGATTTACTATGACATGTATGAATATGTCTCACTTTCAAATATACAGCCTGTATAATCAGCAGTAAATCAGTGTTTTTTAAAATAAATGTCTAGATTCATTAAAAAAAAGTGTATCAACACTAACCTTTGTGGTGCCGGTTCTGAGCTCGTATCACTCTCACTATCACTGCCGCTATCGTTCAACGCCGCAGCAATGGCTCCAGGGGAGACACCCCTCTCCTCCCTGCGAGGCCTTGGAGGAGCAGATTGAGCGGGACGGCGCTCGCCCTCTCGTTTGATGTTGGTTGTAGGTATCGGTGCCGCGGGAGCACGGTTTGCAGCTATTTGGGAGCGTTGCCATTCCAAGACCTAGGTAAAAATTACTTTGTATTGCAAATATCTATCTACTTCAAGCGAAATTAATTGACCATCATTTGCACCATACGCAAATACTGGAGGTTTCAAACTAGCTCATGTGCAAACTTAAATGAAATCTATTCCTTAACATGAAAACCCTACCTTCTCTTCCCGTGACCGTTTGCTAGCTTCCCTGGCCTTCAATAACTCCCTTGTAGGTTGAACAGCACGCGTAGATGAAGGAGGCGGGAGGCGCTTGCTCGGCGCTACTGCTGGCGCTCTAATTAAAAAAAATGTTTCAAACGATATTCTAGTCCATAATTTCCCAAAATGATCCCTACCTGGGTGGCCCCAGTGGGCGCTAAAGACTCCTGTGGTGGCGGTAGGAGCCATTGCAGGAAGCAAAGATGCTGTCGTGAGGATGCTACCGCATTTGAAATAAAACCTGATTTAACTATATACTACACTAACCATATACAATTTTTTTCTTATTTTTATTATATTGCCTAATTGTGTGGTGAACCAAAAAGTTTGGTAACCTATGTTCTAGTCCATTGTCTAAGAACGGGGGATTTTGTACGTAATAAACAATAATTTAACTATTGCTTTATGATTTTTGGTTATTTATTAATCGTACTCCACACATAATACTAAGCAATATTAATTGAAAATCGTAAAAATGCAGGTCGCATAGCAAGTCGAGTGAACACCTGTCGTTTTATGAAACATTGAACAATTAAATAATATGTATATATATGTGGCTTACACTTCGAAGAATGGATGTATATTAAAAATATATTTATAAAAAACAATGCCTTTCCCGTTTTAAAACTATTCATCCGAATGCGAATACAACGGCAGGCGGCGTAAATATTTTTAAAGTGTTTAAGTTTTGTGAAAGGCGTTAAAGACAAGATCACAAGTATTCAGACGTGCATCTATCAAAACCTATTTCAAGCCCGAAGATTTCTCAATTTCTGAGACCCGTAAGCCTATAAGGGGAGGAAGCAGGAGCAGGAGCAGGAGTAGGAGCTATAAACTTGATCGCGAGTACCTCAATAGCAGGCGAAACGAAGCATTTCTACCCGCGTCAAAGATCACATAGCTAATGTCAAGCACCATCGCGTAAAAAAGTCAACAGTCTGCGAAGACGTTTTGGATAAACCTACACATTCAATTAAGTTAGACAAGCCCTAGGTTTTTGCGAAAGAAGTCCGTTTTCTAATCAGAACGCTGCGAAAGATCATTGAAATTAAAATAACATACTAATTTCTACAGGTAAGATAGTTTCTCCGTAGCACCAACTAGGGATCCAATATTTATTCTGATGTAAAATCTCAAGCAAACTGCAGTACTACTCAAGAATGTCTTTTTATTTCTAATTTTCTTTTAACTAATTAACTAATTTAATTTAGCAAAAGATTGTTTTTTTTTTAAATATTTTGAAACATGTAGTGTAAAGCGGAATGTTCAATTAAAGATAAGTTATTTAATAATAACTTTTGTAACTATAATTCAGAATAGAATGGTTTACATCAATATTAAACTGGTGATGACTTTACCATCTAAGTCAGTCGTGACCGTGGGGCCTGTTAAGAGCACGAAACGTGGCTTCCTTTGACAAAACAATTAATTATACGCGCCGAAAAAATTATTTACATTTTCAGTGTGGAGCAATCGCGAAAACCAAAAAATCGGATAATTTGATATTATACCAAACAAAACTACACCCTACTCGCAAACACTATAATTATAAAAATTCAGACACTCCAATTTTACAGTATTAATAATATTGGTTTGTTATGAAAACTGCACTAAAGGAAATTCGTTAAGACTTAGTCAAATAAGCGCAGTTCTATCGAACCTTCAAGTAAATGTCATAACCAATTAAAAGAAGAAAGAAATGCATGCATGCACAAGCAGCAAAATTCAAAATTGGTAGATAAATGTATTCAAATGTTTTTAAGGTTCTTCTGATAAAAAGAATAGTTAAAATATACGTTTGATATTAGTAGTTTATTTATGTTATCATACATACTACATGTTTCATACAGAAATAGGTACGAAATACATACCTCATGTTTTATACAGATACTCATTGTATTTTAATCAGTCGTTTTTTAAAATACCTTAATTCTCTCTTTTAACTCAGTAGAAATTTGTTTTTCTGATCACGGATATGTGTGTAACTCAATTTTCATAAAAATGTTAGTTGTGCCCTTTTTCGTTCCATGGGCAGAATAGGAATGTGTGTGTGCGTAGAGACATAAGTAATAGAAGTTGCTCACCCGGGTTTATTTGGTTTCGGCGGCGCAGGTGCCTTGGTACTGTTAGATAAGCATAAAAAGCATTTAGATTTATAGTTTACAACAAACAGTTTACTATATTTACAATGGAAGAATGGTTGCTTTCCAATTGTGAAGTTGACAGTTCGAATCCTATGCCTATGCGGCAGGCACCTCGGACTTTCATTTGCGAGTTACGTGCATTTGTGAATAGTTAGTAGGTAATACCTCTCACTAATGGAGAAGAAAAACATTTTGATGAAACCTGCATGTCGAAGGTTCCTGGGAAAACGTGTAAGTCCCCAACCCGCAATGGGCCTGGGTGACTATGATTTACACCATCTCCTAGAAGATCCGTGACCCGATTTAACGTGATGATGACAATATGTTAGTACAGGCACACTAACAACTTCAATAGTTTGTACTGTTTTGGTGAAATTACAGGCACATGGGACTTGAACTTATGTCTCAGGGTGACGGGCGCAGTGGCAGTGCCCCTCAAATCTTTGCGATTTAAAGCTCTAAGTGGCACTGCAACTGTTATGGACAAGCGTGTAGCTTACCTTCAGGCGCACGACTTGTTCGTCCCGTCACTTGATATTATAAAAAAGAAAAAATGCCTCTGCCTATTTCAGCCGCCAAGTAGTAATGTCAGCATTACTGTGTTCAGGTTTTGAAGGGTAAGGGAGCTGGTGAAGTTACAGTCGTAGGACTTGTCAATTTAGTCGTCTCAGGGTGCTGAGTGGTAGTGCCCCTCAGATCTTTGCGATTTAAAGCTCTGTTGTTATGAACAGACGTGTAGCTTACCATCAATAGCACGACTTGTTCATCCGGACACTTCATAAAATACTTATGGTCGAAATTTTATCGGAACAATCATAACAATATGGCCTGACGCCTGAACACCAGCTTTGGTATGACATAATTAACTTTACATATGTATCCAACAATGTAAAAGCAACCCCAATGCAAATGTTACAATGTACTCACCCCGGTTTCGGCTTGGGAGGCGGACGCGAAGGTTTCTTGTTCTTGGCAGAGCATACTGAGCATGACTCATCCGAACAACTGCTCAAAGAAGATCCGGTCGGCGACGACTGTCCAAGATCACAATATATAGTTTATAGGTTATAGTTTGTATTGTACTTGGTACTTGGTATTGTAATATAATATGGCATAATATAATTTAATGTACTCAATACAAATAGAATAAATAATGTAATAATAATATTGAAAATTCGATAATTTTGGCTACACTGTTGTATTAGGTTAGTCCTTAACTGCTAGCTTGTGTACGTAAAACACACGACTATAGTCCATTTTACAGAGGATGGGTACTGTGACATTTCAAATTATTATTTTATTTTATTTTTAACTAATCTCTCAACCAGCTTACAAAAAAAATTAGTAAATTTGTTATAATATATCAAAAACAAACAATATTTGTAGGAGTTGTAATTTTTATTATTATTTATGTTTATTCCCAATAGTTACATGTACTCAGTTCCATGTGGAACAATTGTAATCTTAACATGTCATAATTATTATCATTAGTTCCATGTAATTTTAAACTATTTTTACATATGACTTTTCTTTTAAGTAATAATTACAGAATATTAAGGGGATAGAAACAGAAATATTAAAAATAAAAATAAATTACCCGAACTCCTTGATCCGTTAAACGGAATATTTTTCCATAGATGTTGAGACCATAGGATCGATGAAACGAATCAACTATTCTTTATATATTCGTTAAGTGAGCGTCACCTCGCCACAATTTTATATTAAGAAGCGTTCGACACTACAAAAGTTTATCCCAACAGCTAAGACACTGTTCTGAGTACCTTGAATGACGTTACCTTCCTAGTAGGTGGCGAGGGAGGCCTGTTCGGCCTGGATGGCGGCGGCGGACGAGGGCGAACCCTAGCGCGTGGCGATTCGCGACGCGGGGGAGGAGAACGGGGCCGCGATGACCGACGCTGTACACTGCGTCCAACAGGACTGCGCCTGGAAGATATTGTTACATGTAACCCTAGGGAGCATTTCCTATTTCTAGTACTCTTTATGTCCACTTGCAACTTAAGTACATCCCAAACCAATGCTTAAATTGATGAAACACTCTTAACACAATGTATTAACAGCATCTCTTGCATTGCAAGCATTGGTTTAGGACGTAATTAAGAGTAGTGAAAGCAGACATCAGTCTTATAAATAAATACTAACCTAGGTGGGCTACGTCTAGGTCCCCCTTTATCCACACGACGTAGTGAGCGACTGCGAGAACGACGTAATACAGGAGAACGCGACCGACGGCCTATTGGTGACCGTGATCGACGACCGACAGGAGACCGAGACCGACGTGCAATTGGTGACCTATAATAAAAGAATAATGCTGGGTTAAAATTAATATAGTACGAAAAATAAACAATGACTTAAAATATTAACCCAAAGATGTAAATTGTATTTTTTTTTAATCCTGACAAAAACTGCTTGTCATGTACGAGAAATTAGGTTTTTTGGCTAAAAATATGACTTGAATGTTAATCTTGGGTATCAAATAAGATGCACTCATACCTGGATCGTCTTTGAGGCGGCGAGCGTGATCGCCGTGGTGATGCCGATCCTGCGCCGTCTACGTATAACTGCTTGTAGCCTGTGTGACGCCACCTGCAAAATGTTTATGAATTTAACTGACATAAGATGGGTCCTCATTGACGCCCGGATTTGCAGTAAGTGAGCGGGTGTATATATACGCCATTGGAACTTAGGGGGCCTTCAAATTAGTCGCTTGTAGAAGCGCTGCTGCTGCATTAAAAATCAACGAAAAAAAAACAAACTTCACGATCGTATCTAAGACCCTAGTAGCGAATGTACTATTATTATACATAGGGCGTACTATAAGTTTCCGGAACTGGCCACTTACATAAACAATATTTAAAAAGTAATTACAACATTTGAAAATGGAACTCTGGCTGTAGAATACAGTTTGTTTCATTTGACTGTCACTTGTTTTTACGTTGTGGCGTCATTTTAGGTATTGGTTGTCTATATCACCATGAACTTAATTTGTGAAAATTTTCGTAGTATGCTTTTCTACGACTTTAAGGGTCGTATTCTAGAACTCTGCTCCATGCTCAAGTCAGGATTTGAGTATGATTTAAAGCACTCGAAATCATACTCAAGTCCCTGCCATTAGAGTCGTATTTCCAGTGCCTGTGTGTGTGTTTCCAGTGCAATCCTGACTTGAGCATTGAGTAGAGTTCTAGAATACGACCCTAAGTGTAATTTAACAACTCAGCGGGGCTTCGCTCGGCTTTTAACTGCTTTTGGCGATGAAGCACCATACAAGACGACTATTTATAGCAGGTTTGCAGAATTCAAACGCGGTATCTCAGTGATGGTCGATCGTCCACTGCTGTGAACAAGAAAAACATCGATGCTGTGCGTCGTATGATTAAAACAGACAGGCATGTGACATACCATGAGATTCTGGCATCTTTAGGCATAGGCATGAGTCAAATACAATCAATTCTACACATTGGGTGTGAAAAAACTGTGCTCTCAGTGGATCCCACACAAATAGACTGAGGCTCAAAAAACGGATCGCTTCACTTAGTGCAATGCCATGTTTACCAGATTCAACGAAGGGGCATCAAATTTGGTGTGGGACAGTAACAGGTGACGAAACATGGATTTATAGTTACGATCCCGAAGCAGCAATCGAGCGTATGGGTCTTTCGAGATGAGCCGAAATCAACCAAAGTGGCGCGCGTGCAATGTGCCTCTAAACGAATGACTGCTTCTTTTTTAAATAAAACTGGACACGTTGGTACTGTTGCTTTGGGGAATCGTTGTACCGTGAATAGTGATTGGTACACGACCATTTGATTGCCGGAAGTTATTGACAAACTCCGTAAAAATAACCCTAAACGCCGTATCATCTTGCACCACGATAATGGCAGTTCTCACACGGCCAGACAGACAAATGAATTTTTGAAGGTACAACTTTGACCTTATGAGCCATCCTGACCTGGCACCTTGTGACTTTTATTTATTTAAGAACCAGTTACGCGGTCAACGATTTTCAGCACCTGAAGAGACTGTCGAAGAGTATGAAAAATATGTTGCAGAGATTGTCACGGAGGAGTGGCATGTTTTCAAAATTGGTTCTTTCTTATGAAAAAGTGCATTAACGCTAACGGAGAATATTTTGAGAAACAATAAATTCATTTCTGACCATTTATAGCATTTTTTTCTTATTCATTCCGTAAACTTATAGTGCGCCCCACGTATATACCGCGGTAGCTACGTAAATGAACACTGGAATAGCGCACAAGAAGTTCGTATTCGCATTGAACAGGCACGAAGTGCCTTCATGACAATGAAATAGATTTTGTGTTGTAGAAGGTTCAACCTTAAACTCTGCATGCGTCCGCTGTTATGTCTTCAGTATCATGCTGTTTCGTATGGAGCGCATTATGCTCAAAACTGGACTCCTTTGAGATGTGGTCCAGACGTATGCTTGGCATACCGTGGGTAAAAAAGAACACCAACGTTGAGATTCTTCGTCGAATGAGAAAAAAGTTGGAAATACTCAGAATTGTAAAGGAAAGGAAGCTGCAGTATTTTGGCCACGTACCTAATAAGGGGCAATAGATACCGGATTCTTCAACTAATAATGCAGAGAAATGTACAAAGAAAGCTTAGTCGAGGTAGCAGGAAAACTCTTGGTTGAAGAGACTGAGAGACTAGTTCCACCTTAGCACCCCTTCCCTCCTTCGTGCGGAAGCTTCAAAAATGAGAATAACCATAATGGTCGCCAGCCTTCGTAGAGAAGCGGTACACTATACTACAAATTTTCTTGGATGATCCCTGTGACACTTCACAAAATTCTACATAATATAACCTTGTAACGACGTCTACTAATTTACGTATTTTATAGACTATTTTTATAAGTCTCGTCTTAAGTGAATAACTTTTGTCTAAGCAAATACATAAAATTAAAGTAAAAGTAACACCATATTAGTGAGAAATGAGAAGAGAAACATTTTTTTTTTTCAAATATTTATTTATTTTTACGGCAACGTACAAAGGTTACTTCATTAGACTGCATTTACTAGAGATGAGGTATATCGATAAAAAGTTTTCGATAATTTAACGAATATATATATACAAAAGTCAGGGATAGTGAAAATCCGCGTATGTAGTATTGTAAAAGGCGCGTATATGTGCACCAAACCAAATTTCATAGGAGAGGAATTTAACGTTATTACTTTGTTATTTCAATGGCTCTGACTTTTATTTTTGCATAGTAAGCATTAATTTATGTTGTCTGTGGACTGATTACAATAGATTCCCCTAAATCACGCTAATTTGGTTGCTGATTATTGATTGTTCACCTATCGCTGGCGATGGCTATTGAATCGTAAACAGAGTGCATTTACATTTAATTTATTTCTTCTCCGGTACCTACTCCATAGAAATGTCGGATCGGATGTCAAAAATAAAATAAATATTATTTATATACAATTCATGGGAGTTCATTATTTTAAAAACACAATTGTTATGTTTTTTAAATCCGTAATATTATACAAGGTTGTATAAGAGAGAACCTTTGCTTCAAAAATCTATATATCGACTTTACCTCATCCCGATGAAAACGTCAAATGAAGTGTCACAGGGATCATCCTATAAAATTTATAGTATAAGAAGAAGAAGAGAAGCGCTGCAGTGGCGCGACTGTGGCGTCGCAACTGCGTTTCTAAATATTGCATGAAAATTACTAGTGGCGCTGCTGGAGCATCATTGTGGCACTTCTACAAGCGTCTAATTTGAGGGCGCACTTACTCCTGTGCTTTTTTATGATACTAACACTTTGCAGTTGGTCGATAATGGCCTTGACCCGTTTAAAAATTTAAGTAGCTGGCCTGAGGGCGTCCAAGTGGGCCTGGACCTCTGCTCAGGACGCTACTGGAGACTTAGCCAGAAGGGCGTGCTATAGGAGTGAGAAACTGCGCGAGTACACGCTGCACCTGTAAGTTGGTGGCTCTCGATAACCCTATTATAAGTGACGTACTACTACTACTTTTAGGCAGTGTGATGGGTACCTACCCGGGCAGACTTTGTTTTACTTCTATATAAAAAAGTTTCTCATCGTAATCTTTCAGACAAATATATTCTAATACACAGTAACCACTATGACCCCAGGGGATAGACCACCGAAGGCCCTGCTATCAGTAAAATAATTTGTAGTTGCAACAAGAAGTGATTAGTAAACAATATTTTTACCTGTTAGGATCCTTCTCTTCAACCTCTAACAGCTTCCTATCCCAGCTGCCTGGTGAGGCTTGACGAGCACGCTTCATTACATTATCGAGTTCTTTACGACGACCTGCTGGATTTGACGGATCTGAGAACAAAACTCAATTGTTAAAAGGTTATAATCTGACCAAGTGTAATAAAGTAAATTTTTAAAACTCATTATGTTCTGAGATTGTTCTACAAAAAATATGATGATACCAACATAGGAAAGTCAAGCCAGGAAAATACTTACTAGGACGTCTGATTTTGCCATCTGTAAAAGGAAATTCATTTCTAAACATTGTGTCTCATTTTTGTATGTAATTGCTTCAATAACACTAAACATTAGTATTGTCTCTAGCAATACTCTTAGAAAATATAAACCTATCAATCAGACTGCTCTTGCAAACTACTGAAGAGATATGGAGCATACTGTTACACAAAAGAGAAGTCACAACAACTTTGTGACAACTCTGTTTTGGCAACTATACTTACCAGTGATCCTAGAGTGCTGTGGATTTCGATCCATATGTAATCGATTTTTGGAGGCTGTCTCCGCAGCACGAGACACAGAACCGTTGCGACGCGACATCCTGTAAATATAATTAATAACATTTATTTATACAATATTAGCAAAGCGGAGATAAGAAATTTAGCTGAACAAAATCTACAAAAGCCATAACAGAACTACATTATGTTACATTGCTATGATACATTGTGACGATATGTAAAACTTAGTCATTTACAGATTAGAAAATGAAAATGTATAACGAAATATGTCTATGAGTACTAGTTAGTACTCATAGACACATCTTTAGATGTTTTTCTGGGCTATAAATTGAGAGGCTATTGGATTTTACCCGTTTTTGCTATCAAACGAGGAAAAAAATTGTTATCAATTGTCAAAATAAAACTTGTAGATTTCACAAATTAAACTGAGAAAAGTAAATTTTTTTTTGTTAAGAAACCATAATCAATGGAACAGACAAGTAAACAACTAAAATCACAAATTGTAGGAGCTTTAATTGAAACCAACTTTTCAAGCATCCAATCAGCACTAAAATGCTTAAGCAACAGAACAGAACAATAAGAATGACAAATGACACCCTATGGGCAGTGGTAGCGAAAGGGTGCTCTCAAAGAGGGGTACTATTTCCCTGAGCTGGTAACAGGCAACTATGGCAATACACTCTGCGACATTACACAAGTTGCACTCCAGATTGCGGAAAGATGGCGCAGAGCATATGAACTATCGGTAAACTCAACAAAGACACTAGTAATGTTTGCAAATAAAAGAATACCTAGAATACTTCCCAAGCTCTTCAGCACAGTCAGTTATCAGTCACCTTTTGGCAGTGTCATAGAATAGTATCTCTCACTCCAAACAACCCTATGGCTCAACACAACAATGGTAAGTCAGTTATAGTGCGAAATTATGGTTTATTTATATAAAATAGAAATATGTGTTTCACCTCAGCAGTCCGTCTCTGATAGAAAGTGACGATAACGTATACGATGGAGCAATGTGTGTGTGAATATCCACTCTCGCCTTGACAAGGGCCAAGTTGTAGCGTAATGCTACATGCGAATCCTTGGAATATCACACAACATATGAGTGGAACCCAAGCCTAGTTTCCTGGTGATAGAAAGGGGAAGGCGAAGTAAAATCATGCAATTCCATCGCACACTCTCTGTGAAATATCCTGCAGAATACAGATAAGTAGGTAACTTTACGGCAGTATTCAAGGCTGTGCAGATTTGCCTCTACTCAATCTGAGTCACCCATAAGCCTCTTGACACACTTTTGAACTGAATCCAAGATGATCAGTAGACTAGGTACTTAGTAGAACCATTCCATAAGCGGCAGCAGCACTCAATAAATGACTATACTAGTGCTTGGTACAGCTGACGCAATTGTACTGGTGTGTCGTAACACCTCATGTTGGAAAGGATATCAAATTTCTCAGCTGCATTTTTGGCCATGCATTCTATGTGTCTGCCGAAGTTCAAACTATATGATAGGTCCATTTCAAGTAGCTAGTCACGGTCAGGTATTGGTATGTATATATCACGAAAAGCTAGAGTCAGTCAGTTAAATTTCAAAAGATTTGCATTGCCCCAATCAAGGACTGCCCTAAGTGTTAAATTCTTCTCCACTGACCCTTGCATTTGTCAAGTTCCTATCTACAACTGTCCTGTCATCAGCATACCCTAAGGTACCTGGAATTAAAATATTCTTCATATACAGCAAATAGAGAGCTGTGGAGTGTACGGAACCCTGAGGAACTCTATCCAATCTTACGCCCAATGTTCAAATAGTAGCCATCTAAGACTACTCAAATGGAACACTCAATCAATAAATCTGGGATCCAATTGCAAAAGACACTGGAAAGAGGAGGAAAGAAGAAGAAAAGAAAAAGTGAAAAACAAGAGGGAAACTTGTTTAACAGGCTTGCATGCTGGACCCTATCAAAGGTTTTAAAAATGCCCAAAGACACAAATAGCGCTTTGCCTTGCTCTTCTATAGCCTTGCTCCTTATGTGAGAGCCATACGCAAGAAGATTATATTAGTATAGAATCTTCTTGCATATTATAATAAATAAATAAATAACGCACACACTCTACATAGCCCCACATTAGGGAAACCCTGGGTCGCGGGTGCCATGGACACACACATAGACAACCACAAATTACACCCAAACTCACGAGAAAAATAAATGAAGGCTATACAAATATTTCTCCTGGCCCGGGAATCAAACCCAGGACCTCTACATGGCTGTCGGCTACAGAGGTAGTTTATATATTACTATATATTATAATACAAAGTGGCAATCATTGAGAAGGTTATTGAGACGGTAGTTAAGTACACATTCCATAGTCTACTAAGGGTCGTATTCTAGAACTCTACTCAATGGTCAAGTCAGGATTTCAGTATGGTTTAAGTACTCGAAATCATACTCAAGTCCTTGCCATTAGCGCCGTATTTCCAGTGCTTGAAATCATACTCAAGTCTGCTCAAATCCTAACATGAGCATTGAGTAGAGTTCTGGAATACGACCCTAAGTACAGAAGTGACTGGTATAGGTTCTCAGCAGTTTCCTTTTTTTAGCACAGGTTACACATTTAAGCTTACACAACCTGGGCACTACACCAGTCTCAAGTGAAAGGCGATATAAGGGTGTGAAAACAGAATACAAATCTGCAGGAATTCCATCTGACCCGCCACCTAACTCACAGACAAACCAAGACAACAAATCAACTTACAAACCAAGTTAATTAGTAAGTATAAGTATTCAGACACAAAAGTAATAAAACACTATAGTACATTGAAGTAAATGTTACCCATGAAAAAGATAAAATATATGACTTGATAGACTTAGCATTCTTTAACACAAAAACTTGAACCATCAAGTTTAACATTAAACTAGCCAACCTAGTTGTAGATATAGCCATAGAAAAACTTAACATAAAGGAGATATAAATAGTTGTATAGAACTATTTGCAGATTACTTCTTGGTCATGGACGTTTCAATGAACACCTGCATAGAATGTACATGACCTCCCCATTGTGCGCTTACTGTAACTACTCCAACCAATCCTTGCACCATATATTTTTCAATTGTCCACATTTTTCTATCACTAGAGTAATCCTCCTCGATAACCTTCTTGATCTATACAAAACCTCTGAAAACATCCCGCTATCTTTACAAGATCTATTTCGTAAGAAGCACTATCGAAGACATTTAATTCTTGTAATGGAATACAAGAAAGAGACTGACTACTCTCAGTCTTGGCTGTAAGGTGCATTAGTGCCTTTACCTTTTGCAATGGAAAAAACAGTACCAAAATGAGGATTTAATCAAAATTACACCAATTATGCTAACATCCACCGGAGCCATAATACAAATATGTATATGTCAGTTTTCAACTCTTGGAACAATTACGGTCAAAAATGTACATCACCAAATAAAAAGCAGTCATACTAAATACATGAAGATTTACAGTCAGAAACATACATCACCTAACAAAAAGCAATTGTACATGCAGGGTACTCAAAAGTTTGACCTAGTTCCACATGAGCTCCTGTGATTGGAGAACACTCATGATATTGTATCCCTTTCAGAAGAAACTAAAGTGTAACAATTAATAAACAATGTCACAACAATAAAATATATTTATATATATGTATACAATGTTCTGATAATTGCTTCTTGCTGAATAATTTCTTGTTGTGCATTAAACCAAGATGGTAATCCTTTTATGTGTTGTACTTTAACATTTTATTGTTGCAAAGCAAAATCAATTCCTGTAAGCAATATATTGACTTTACTGAAAGTAAAAACCTTCGTAATGACATTTTACATACAATGAAATAATTAATCAGCACACACACACATAAATAATCCCCAAAATTCAAAATAGGTCAACCAAAAATAACCAGGTGGCTGTCGATCATCAAAACATTACATCAAACCTCTGGTTTTAATGTTCTGCTCAGTGTAATCAGGGCAAAGGCGATACTGATGCTTAATAATTATAGTGATACACAAAATTAGTGAAAATTCATTCTACATCTAAAAATACACTTACACAAAATGGCTGCCAATGCATTGATTATTTACCTGAGACTCACCTAGGAGGAAAACTATAGCAGAACTTACCTCTAGAGTTCCGAAACCAGACCGAACGGAGCTAGGGCTCCGTATCGCGCGCGAGACGGCTCTGCAACGGGAACGCGGCCCCGACGCGAACGGCACGGATTCGGCGCGATGCCCAGCGGCGCCGCTGTAAGACAACCGATTTATATCATCACGGTAGCGGCGCGCGAGCACGTGTACGACGAATATACGAATGCCAGGCGAAAGGCAAAACGCGAAACGGAAATTGCCCACGAAAATCGATCATGCAGCTTCGATAAGCCGCGCGCGAACCCGAAGGCCTCACGGGACAGGCCAAACGCGACTGTCGAACACCACTTCTACTCCCAAAACTCCTTGAAACATGAGAAATCCACTGATGAAACCAATGCAGGTCTTCAAATCCAGAAGCAACTGAGAGTATGTTACATGAACATCAAACATTATTACATCACCTTAATTAATCACAAAACAAAGTTACGAACCAGCAGTTAAACACCACAACTTTTCACTGATGTTCTAAGGCGATGATGATTTCGATATAATTCGTGACAATCCTAAAGATTATAACAAATAAAAGATATAATCCATTCTTTCACATTATACCCTAGCAGCCTCGGCCATCCATTTTGTTTTGCCCACAGACTACAATGAACTACGTTGTTTTACCCTTAGACTATCCATCCTCTAAGGTTTTACCTAAGAATGCCATAGACAATGACAAAATCATTTTTTTTTTCTTTTAAATTTGTGACCTGGCTACAGAGAATTCAAAACTCTTTGATATAAATTATGTGAGGGGTATAAAAGCAAAAACGCTTCAGTCACAAAACATGTAAATTGAGATATTTAAAGTTTTCTGCTGTGAGTTAAAAATTATAGTATTAATTAAAGTTTCTGTTACTGTTTTGTGTACAGGAACTTGAAATTAATATAAATATAACTAAACTCAATCAAATTTTCACTAGTTCCACAAAAAATCTGAAATATTCTAGGACTAAGGTGTCTTTGCATTTTAACTTCGGACTTAAGCAGGTTTGCTTTTAATAGACTTGGATCGAAGCGAGTATGCATCTCACTATTTCATTTGACAACTGTCAAAATATAACAATGGTGTTGGGTACTGATGGCAAATAAAATAAGGTTTTCAAAAAATATGAATTTATTAAAATACAACTATGCTTAATTTACTTTTATACTATGTTATAATTTTAAATTGTAATATTGGAATCAGCTGGTGGTGGATCACAAGAAGCGTCATCTTCTTGGACTACGTCATCATTTGAGTTTAAAACATTTTTATAATATTCTAGTTCACGATTACTTTCCCACTGCGATCCATAATGTTTCTCTAATAACTTTCTCACATCATCGATTTTTTCTTTTTTAATCATGACATTGTTTTTTGGCACCGGCAGTGGAAAAACATCTTTAAAAGATTTACCTCTTTTCAATACAGATTTATATTGTGTAAAGTCTGATGTGTAGTGGAGTTCTCCTTTGACTTTGATCTTATTACCAAATCATTTGATAAAAAAACGCTTACTTTGTGCAAATTGAAAGTGCCATTGACCAGGCGGCTTAACAATATCATGTAAAGCACCTTTCCAGTCATAATCCATTTCCATTTTTACAACTGTTCCATAGTTACTAAAAATATCATGATACTCTTTTGGTTGTACAATGACTTCCTTTCGTTTCAACTCCCTTTCAATGTTTCCAAACACTCTATCGGCTGGTAAAAATGAATGTCCGGGTACTGGGAACACAAGTTCAATGTTTTTTATATGACCTGGAGCATTGTATAACCACACACAGCACATTCCAATAAAAATAGAATTTTTGTTTTGTGCTCCGCACCCATCAGCCACAAGTCGCAAAGTTTCAATTCCATTCAAATCTAATGCATTCAAACGATGATAAACGGAAGAAGCAATTTCATTAGCTCCTTTCTTGTATTCATTTTCATTCCAAGTATACAAATTGACCGTATCTCTATTCAGTTTCTTTCCTTCTACTGCTAAAACTACTGCAAAATTATAGATATAGAGTTGTCTACTGTAGTATGTAATTTGGTCTGGTATTTTAGGGAGAACTTGATTTTTCTGGCAGTCAAATGATAATGTTAACATACCATCTTGTCTTTCATTTAATAGTTCGTAAAACTTTTTAGCTTTGCGTTTGTGAATGGTCTTTTCAATCATATATTTGGATTTATCGGATTGTCTTTTTTCATTTTTAATTTGTTCATTCAATTCTGTACACTTTGAACACACATCTGTCCTTGGATTGCCAAACCCAATATTGTATTGAGTGTTAAAAATTCTTCGAAAATAGCACTGCTTGACTGGATTCTCAGCTTGTTCATTAAACATTCGCCACATTTTTTTAACATTTAATGCCGAATCCAGATATTTTCTTTCCGTACTAGATCGACAGTAGTGAGATTCTATGCACTTAAAAGACTCTATAAAAGCTTTAACTTCTTGCAGTTTGTGAACATTTTTATGAGATGTGTGATCGCCACCTCTATTCTCTTTCACAAGACCTCCAGTTTTTCTGAACACTTCTGCAACTCTACGGATTCTATTACGCGGTATTTGCAGTATGTCCAAAAACGATGCTTGACAAACGTGCAGCAAAGCAGTGGAAGTCCGTTTTTTTATGAATAGTTTAGTTGAATAATTTGCGTGGCGTCCACCTTGTGATCCTGTTCCTGGTCGACGACGTTGAACATCAGTAATATGACAGAATTTTAGTAGAAAAGCATCTTGAGCATGTTTAGTTTTGTTAGCATAGAAGGCGTCATGAAATCTTTTAGCATCAGCCAGCGTTACATTTTTGCACTCGTAAATAGCTTTTTTATTGTGTTGGCATGCAGGTAATTGTGGAAGATTCTTAGCAGAATACCTTAAGCAAAAAAAAAACCGTTACCAAGAGCCAAATTGAAAACAAAGTATAATAACATGTTTTTTTTTTCAAAATAAATTACATTGACCTTTATAGCAAAAGAAGAAATTTAAAACATTATTGAAAATAAATTTTAATGATGCAATTAATAAAAATAGCATTAAACTCATTGTTGAATATTGCTGCACACCATACCAAAACGTGCGAAATATTAGTGAACTTTATAATACCTTTCTGCCTTTTCCTGTACACGCCGCCATCGACTTTCATTTCTAACACGTTTTCTAGCTTGTCCTGGACGGGCAGGTTGAATGTTTTCTTCCATAATAATAAAATACAACAACAAAAACACAAAAATATCGGACACTGTTCACACGCAACTTACTATGAAAAGTAACAGATTCGCCATCTTAGAAATTTTGAAATGGTGGGTTCTGATTGGTCGAATTTGATCGAGGCGGATTTGCTTTGAACACATTTTGGATCGAAGCTGTTTTGCACGCGATTGGTACTTTTGAAGTGCTTTTTGTATTATATTGAGGCGAATTTGCACTTTCACGTTTAAATAAGAAAACTCTGGCTTTTGAGCTCTACAATTTAGTGTGACTAGTTTAAAAAATGAAAATATTGGACTGAAGCGGCTTTGCTTTTATACCCCTCATGTAATTGTCGTCTGCGATTTCATCTTATATCTCCCTAGAATAAGACGAGAACCATACGGGAGCTTAGACCATACAACCAACGGGAGACGCTTTATCCACTTGTACGCTCAGGCGCGAGCTTACGTCGTTACGCCACGTTCACCATTTTTTTGTTGTTTACATTAGGAGCCGCGTTATGGCGCGTGTAATATAAACTCTTGAAACTCGAGAACCAATTAAGCTACGGCAAAAAAATAACATGAGCGATAAGAGCACATAGGTAGCTTTTATTTAGACTACAGTTATGATTGTAATACGACGACTTTATTTGCTAACTTCCGAGTACTCTGAATACTTCTGAGAAATTTTCATAGTGTTTTACGATTTAATGCTTAACCACTATGAATATTCATTTTATCTATAAAACAAAACATATTTAGAGGTGACGAGCATTTAAATACCTATCGATTAACACTAGAATCATATGAAAATACTTTTTTACTATTTTTAAAACGAATTAAAAACAATCGCGGGTAGTGGCGGTATTCGCGGAAAATTTGCGAAAATGGTGTGAATAAACTACAGGTTGCGAGGAAGAAAATCTTAGAGTAGGTATGGAATTTTTTTTTCCATCCTTTAAGTAGAAAATTTACGAATCCTATCAAAATTCAGAATGTAACGACCTAAAAAAGGTTTTATTAATACAACCTATACTGAATAAAGTTAAGTGTTTGAGCATTGACTTTTTATTTGTAAGTGTTTGAGTGATATTTTACACGAAAGTCTTATATAAATGAATAAGTATTTTTTTCTAAAAAACAATCACAAGGTGTAATGACCTTCACTTTGATGATCTTTTTTTCCAATAAGATTGTGATTCCAATATGATATCAAAAGTTAAAGTTTTAACACCTTCAGAAAAAGCACATCCTGACGATCATTTTGATAGGTAATAATTGCAAAAATAAATAGTAATGGCATTCATTACAGTCGAAATCTTCAGCTAACACCTTATAGGATGGAAAAAAATAATCTAAGGCTAACACTCAACGCTTATAGGATAGTCTATGGGTCGTATTCCAGAACTGTACTCAATGCTCAAGTTAGGATTTGAGCAGACTAGAGTACGATTTCAAGCACTGGAAATACGATCCTAATGGCCAGGACTTGAGTATGATTTCTAGTGCTTTGAACCATACTTTTTATTTTTTATTATTTCAAGGGGAGTTTTTATTCCAGTACATTACTCAAGCGTAGTCTGTAATCGGTGTTCACCTGAGTAATGTCAGAGGAAGTGACAGCTTGCGTCTAAATTTTAGAACAATGCTTGAGATTCGTTTCAGTTTTACTGTTTCCTAAACAGTACTCAACTGTAAAATCTTGTCTTGAGTGTTGTCAAAATCTGTATTTACTTGAGTCAAGTCCGTGAGTAAATAATAATCGGCGAAAAAATTACAAGATTACGATGAATCCATTTGAGAGTTTTAATCTTTATCAAAATATATCAATGACAAATACCATACTCAATTGCTTCAGATGTTGAAAGACCTACAAGATCCGTACGACATGGAAGATTTGGTAAACAAATTAATTTAATCTATCATAGCAGATGAGTGAAATCAGACAGCAGTGGTTACCCAATCGCACCTGAAACACAGATTCTGGTTTGCCTATATTTGTATGTACTGGATCATGAAAGTTAACGATTCTTTTATGGGGAACTGTAGGTATATGATTTTATTATAATATGAATCCGGAGTATATGTTAAGATTATCATTTCCTAAGTATAAAACTTACATTCAAAGTAACTTGTAAAATGGCGTTTTCAAGTGTAATATTTTACCAATGGAATAAATGATTATTTGACTTTGACCTACTAGAATGTTACAATTTAAACTTCTAAGTTAAAATCAAGGTAGTTTCAATAATACAAGCTTTGTTTTGTTGATAGGCATATAGATAATAACAACTTTTCTTAAGTACTGCTTAAGTTTAAAAATTTCCAATAGTATTATCATAGTAATTTAGGAATTATAGCGATCATCGCCGCCAGTGTAAGTTTTTCATATCCCTTCCGATCAGCGTAATAAATAATTTTCATTTCCAATAGTGAATTTCAGCGTAACGTATTTGATTTTGACAATGTTAAAATTCTTCCTATAATGAAAGGCAAAGAGAACTGAGGCAATACAATCAAGTATTAATAGACAAATACGAATGAATGAAAGAAAATCGCATAAAACAATGGATAATCCCAACTCAAACTTGAGTTAAAACTTGAGTGTAGTTCAGCTGAGTACAGCACTGGGCAAGAATAAACGAAATGCTTAAGATTTGAATCAATGCTCAAGCAATGCTTCATTGATTGATGATCACGGCGATACTTGAGTCACGTTCGGACCTTATGGGCCGTTTTTCAGAACTCGAGTTAATAAACTCTAATTTCATGCACTGGAAATACGACCCTAAAGGCAAAGACTTGAGTATGATTTCAAGCACTGGAAATACGACCCTATTGGCAAGGACTTGAATATTATTTCTAGTGCTTTAAATCATACTCAAGTCCTGACTTGAGCAATGAGTAGAGTTTTGGAATACGACCTTATGATTCAACGTCAACAATCGCGCCACAAGTTGAAATTTTGACATTTATTTTCTATTTTTATCTGTGCTTGGTAGGGATGTCCGTTAATTTCATGTGATTACCTGTTATATTGAGAAATACTAGCAAAAATTTGGAGGCGATTCGAGGTACGCACTAGAATAAAGTGCACTCTACATTCTCGTCAAGACATCCCGGTCTCGGGTCTCGCCGAGACAGAACAAGACCGAAAGTGGCTCTCCACATTCTCGCCGCACAGTTGTCCGTTCGGTAGTCATACAAGATGGACGTGTTAGATATGTCTGTTGCTGCAGCACTATGTGCTATAGCACATTACAATTTTTTGTTAATTCGAGAAAAAAAGCTTATTAAGAGACGTTGGATTAGACACAGGTGGTGGATGACATCAATTCATCGCAACAGAACACTGCGGTTACTGCCGGCGGACTGCCATGACGGGAATGTGGAGGAAAGGGTCTCGCGCAAATACAAAACTACACGAGAGTCCTTAGATTCGTATCCGAAATACCGACACGAAGTGGAGACCACACGAACATAGGCGAGATTTAACGAATATGATCACTACACTCTCGTATTTGGCTGTTCTCGTGAAGAATTTGTCAAGAATATGGAGCGGGCTTAAGCAGAAAAAAGTGGACAGAGGCAATATTGTTTTTCTTTGGCAACCATAGTTGCTAATAATGTTGGGTGCAACAACGTCATTGGCAGCTATAGTTACCAATAACAGTTCAGTTGCATTAATTCTCAAACAAAACTTTCTGCCATTTTTTGAGGGCCGGGAGAGCACACGCCAGCAGTCAAATCAAATGCAGTTGATGTGGCCAAGATAGTGGCACAACTTGACCACTATCTTGGCCACTTCGAGTGTATTCTCGATGCTTGGCCACTATGATCTCTCACAAACAAAATTCGACAACACTAGCTTAATTTTACAAATGCACAGATAAAATAAAACACACATTCTTATCGTTCTTATCATGTCCGTACACATAATACGCCAATAAAAAAATATTTTATATAACAATATTAAAAATATTTTTTTAGCGAGTGCCTTTGAGTGCCAGCGCGTCTCTATGAGTGCCTGCGAGTGACATTTTACTTCAACGCACTCAAAATTACTCAAAGGCACTCGCGGACACTCAAAGGCAATCGCGGGTACTCAAACACATTCAACACTCGCGGGCACTAAAAGACTCAAAGGCACCCGAAGACACTCAAAGACACTCAAGGGCACTCAAGACGCTCAAAGGCATTAAACGCACTCAAAGACACTCAAAGGCACTCGCGAGCGCTAAAAGAATCCGATTTTTGTCACTGAACATCTTTCCCCTGCAAACAAAGATCTACATGCAGCTGCTCGGCAGGTTAAGAAGGCAAAGAAGTACCAATTCCTTTGGGTTAGAAATGGGAAAATCTTTATGCGCAAAAATGAAACTTCTACCTATATACTTGTTAAAGATAAGCAGACTTTAGATAATCTGGAGTAACATTGTATTATTCTTTTATAAATATTATTTTGGCATGTAATGGAATTAATAAGCCTAAAATTCGCTAGTCTTAACATATATTATCAGAATGTTGGTGGTATGAAAACTAAAACTCATTCTTTCTACCGTAATGTCTGCTGTTCAAAATTCGACATAATAATTATCTCTGAAACCTGGCTGCGTGACGATTATTTTGACTCTGAGCTTTTTAGTGATGATTATACAGTGTACAGACGGGATAGGGGGACTACTGTGCACAGAAATAGGGATGACGGTGGTGGTGTCATGATAGCGGTGTCTAACAGATACCGCTCAAGGCTTGTTGTTTCGGACTATAATTTGACTGAAGATCTATGGATATCCATTGATTTAGACGCGTCAAGTTCCACTGGTATAAAACAATTAGTCATTTGTGCGGTGTACATTGGACCCCCTACCACCAAAATTACTCTTGATGATTTCCTTAAAAATTGTAATATGTTTTTTGATAAATGGGATTCCCCCATATTTATTGTTGGTGATTTTAACTTGAGAAAAATAACATGGTCTGAGCTTTATCAGAAGGGTAAAGTTACTGGAATTACATCTTTGGAGCAGTCACTACTAAATTTTATAAATTTGAACAATCTGAAGCAACACAATCTTATAGTGAATAGCTACGGTAAGATTTTGGATCTCGTTTTGTCAAATGCATCCTGTACGGTTGATAAATCTTGTGAAGTTTTGTTGAACGCGCATTCGTTTCATCCTCCTCTTCACATCGTTCTTCCTCTGGTAGGTAAGGAGCAACTTATTTACAATGACCATCCTAGATTTAACTTTTATAACGCTGATTATACTTCGTTAAATAAATATTTAGCTAATTTTGACTGGGAGGAATTATTTGCATCATGTAAAGATGTTAACGAGATGATCTCTAATTTTTATACTTTCATTAATGAAACTATCCGTGATTTTGTTCCTATTACCAAACCTAAGAAAAAAAATTTTCCTTTCTGGTTTAGTAGACCACTGATCAGAATTCTTGCCGAAAAGGAAAATGTGCGCAGGCGATTCAAAAAATATAGAAATCCTAGAGATGAACTAGAGCTTAAATGTTTGAGTATGCGAAGCGAGAGGGTGGCTCGATTGAATTATAATGAGTACATCAGGTTCTTAGAAACAAATATCACTAGAAATTGCAAATATTTTTGGTCTTACTATAAGCAAAAGAGGGGAGGTAAAAGTAATTATCCTGCTGCTATGAGTGATGGAAACACGTGTAGTTCGGATGGTGAAGAAATCTGCAACATGTTTGCTAGCCACTTTACATCAGTGTATGAAGATGAATCTTCAATAGTCCACGGTAATGTTCAGAACCTTAGTACTGCTGATATTTTTGCAAAAACCATGACTCTTTTACAAGGATTTTTATTAACGAATCTGAAGTCATAAAGTTTTTCAAGTCATTAGATAAATCTAAAGGTGCCGGTCCTGATGGGATTCCCCCGGTTTTTATCTCAAATTGCGCCGAGACTCTAGCTTTTCCTTTAACTCGAATTTATAATGTCTCACTTAGCACCGGAATTTTCCCAACAGAATGGAAAATGGCCAAGGTAGTTCCAATCCATAAATCCGGGGACGCTGAACTAGTAGGAAATTATAGACCAATCTCAATTCTGTCGTCGTTTGCTAAGCTTTTGGAAGCCCTTGTTTGTCCATATATTCAAAATTATTTTAAAAAATACTTGTCCGATCACCAACATGGTTTCACTAAGGGCCGATCCACTTCTACTAACTTGGCGACCTTTGTAGATGTAATTATTGGCAAGGTTGACTCGAGTGCGCAAGTTGATGTCATTTACACTGACTTCAGCAAGGCTTTCTATAAGGTTTCACATAGTGTTCTTGTAGAGAAGTTGACTATGTACGGTTTTGGTGGCACCATGTTGCAGTGGCTTGCATCTTACCTGAGAAATAGATATTTCTACGTGGTAGTAAATGGATTTGCTTCTGCAATATATAACATTACGTCTGGAGTCCCTCAAGGCTCTCATCTTGGTCCTATTCTCTTTAATGTATTTATAAACGATTTGCCAGGAGTTTTTAAATTTTCAACACCATTTTTGTATGCCGATGATCTTAAATTGGTTAAGGTAATCAATTCAATGACGGATTATAAATTATTACAAAATGACCTTAACAGTCCCAGATTTCGCATATGGTGCAAATCTAATGGCATGTTTCTGAACACTGGCAAATGTTCATTTATTAAATTTACTCGTAGAATACATGTGTTTCCAGCAGTGTATACTTTAGAGGGCACCGTTCTTGCAGAGATGGACTGTGTAAAGGACCTGGGCGTCATATTTGACAAAAAACTAACTTTTAAACCGCATATTGAGTCAACTATTAACAAAGCGTCCAGGATGCTAGGTTTTGTCTTGAGAAACGGAAAAATCTTTCGCAGTGCTAAGGTGAAAATACTTTTATACAACAGTTTAGTTAGGAGTGTACTCGAATATTGCAGTGTGGTATGGCGACCCCATTATGCTGTTAATTCATTGCACCTAGAACGTGTTCAAAAGCGCTTTTTATGGCATTTGTCTTTCTCTGCTGGGTTGTCAAAAAAAATAAAATCATACGACAAAAGACTTAAACATTTTAAAATTACTCCTCTTTCAAAGCGCAGAGAATTATTAGATATAGTTTTTCTTTATAAGCTCATTCACAATATGGTTGACTGCCCACAACTACTTGGTAATTTAAATTTTAGAATTCCCCCTAAACGTCCCAGATTTCGCATTAAGCCTTTTCACCCGCCACGTCGTAGAACAGTACTGGGTTCGTACTCCCCCGTGCCTCGAATGTCTAGTTTGTATAATGACTGCTCCAAACATGTGGATATTTTCTATGATTCACTCCCAGGGTTAAAAAACTCAATTGTACACTTTCTTAATAATAGATAGAAAAAATATTTTTTGTTATTTAGGTAACTAACTTAAAAAGTAATATGTTTTGGTATTCATTGTTTTTATATTCTATATTGAGCATATGTTACACATTTAATTTTTTCGCATGTGGTGCTCACCTGTAATTGGTTAAGCAATTAGATTAAGCTTTTTCTCGATGTTGTCTAATGAATGAAATATTGTTGTAACTGTTGGTGTGCCTATTAATAAAAAAAAATGGCACTCAAGACACTCAAAGACGCTCAAACACACTCAAGACACTTCAACGCACTCACTGGCACTCAAAGGCACTCGCGGTCTCTCGCGGGCACTCGTGGGCTCTCGCGGGCACTCGTGGGCTCTCGCGGGCACTCCTGGCTCCCGCGGGCACTTGTGAGCTCTCAAAGGCACTACGCACGCCTTGCTACCTCGCATTTCTCTGCTGGAATCGCATTCTAATCCAATCTTAGATGTTACATTGCAGGCGAATGCTCGTCGGTGAAGGAGGTACTTTGTAATGCTCGCAAACGAATCTTGAATGTTACATTACAGGCGAAGGTTCTCAGTGAGGGAGCGTCCTTATTCTATATACTAAGCTAAACAGATGTAAATAAAACAAATGAACAAATACGGACCAACTTAATAACAATTTCTTTTAACAAACTACGCATTTAAATAATAATAAGGTTCACGCAAAAACACAAGGATTTAGGGTAATTAAAAGGATTCTTGTTATCACTGCGTATAGAAAAAAGGTATAACAAGCAATATGCTACATGTACATGCTACTAAATTATATCAATGTTTACAATTAAGCTTAAAAATATACGTTGTTTTACTAAATATAAATAATAAACCACGATTCAAAATACTTATCCACTCTTTTGGATAAATATCGAGTAAAAATGGATAAACATGGATATTTATCCATGTTTATCTTTCTACTGAGTATTTATCACACTGATATTTATCCATGATCCATCTCTATTCGTGTCAAATTCCCCTGAGAAGAATGTGCAAGAAATAGGTGTTGCCCTTTGTAAATATTTACATTTACAAATGTTTAGGATGTATATGTATACATTTGAATGCATTTATCATTACAATATTTTAATTTAAACATCCTAGATCGAGACTACCTGCAAAAGCTAAACGGGTCACTACCGCGGATTTTTGTTATCCAAGTACATACGTAAAAACTGCATAATATAACTTTTAGTGTAAAGTTTTTGCTTCACTACAGTTTTAAACTGATCTGAATTCTTTCTGAACCGCAGTCAATTCATTAATTCTTTGAAGAAAAGCACACACACACACACACACATGTATAACATAACAAAAGCAAGGACACTCGCTCACACTACTCTTTAGTAGCAGTGGAGCTCCTATAAAATACACAATAATAATGTTTATTTACTTAATGTAAAGTTACATGAATGTAATTTAACTGATAACGTGTAATTATTAAGAAAATCATAACAATTATAATTTTTTCTGTCTCCTGTACGTATATACACATGTGTACGTCGGCATTCAGTACTAATGTGGTACCAATTCTAGTAACACTTATGACTCTAGATCAACATATTATTCGTTGCATTATTGATGAATATGTATGAGACCCATATAAATTTGTCTGCTCAATGGGCACAGCTCGTTTTATCCTCGTAAGTTTCATATTTCATTCTTTATTGCTTTTTTCAAACAAATGTTATAGGTTAAAAAGTTAGGACTCTGGCAAATTATACTTAAACTTGACGCTAGATATTATTATATTAAACGTTAAACAACTGAAACACTTGCATTAGAATTTGTTAGAGCCGAAATAATTTACTTTATATAATATTACGCAATGGGATTTCGACTTAATGTTAGACAGGAGTGTGAGTCGCTGACGGTATCTCAGTTGGTTACTTAAAAACACTACCTGTAGAATTAGGTAGCAGCTACTCGAGACTCGTGACTCGCGGTTGCGACTTATCGACCAATAGAATTTTAGTGTCAGGGTCAAGAGCACATCCATCTTTACACTTAATATTAAAATTATTAAACTTTATGATGCTTACGATAAAAACAATCCTATTCCATTATGATCCAACGAGTATTATTATAATTATGTAAATTCAAGCTGTATCTGATGACCTTTAAAAACATTGTGTGACGTAATGACAATTCGGTTTCCGAACGATCATCATTTTGACAAAACTTCTAAATCTTACGTCTAATAACGCCTCAAAAGAAAATAATTACATTATATTTCAATTTACACGGTTTAGTGTTCAAAATGCCGTTTATACGTTCGACGAACTTAAATTTATTTATTGAAATATTTCTTCGTGTCGCACTATTCACTGCATTTTGGTAAGATCCCTCCTTACGGTACACGTATTAAGTTTTTACAAATTTCGTATTTTATAACTGAAATGTTTAAAAAAAAATGTTTTCTGATCTCTGTATAGCAGTACCAGTTATCGCTTTACGTGTTTTATATAGCACATCCTATTTTTTACCTACAATTAATATGTTATTTATTGCCTAAATTTTTTTTACGCGGGTCATGCGTATGAAAAATTTCCCATTATTGCAATTTCATGTTAACAATTCCGAGCCGTAACATTTCGATTTCAAGGTCCGATATGTGTCAAGTACTTAACAATATTTCACGAAATATATTTGATAAAAGTTTTACTGAAGAATCTGAAATTTGATATTTTTAATACTATTATATTACCACACGCAAAATAGGCGCTTTGTCGTCGAGTTGCGGAAACCAGCCCGTTGCACCAAGTACCATGTACTATAATATTATATTTGTGGTACCGTCGGGTTTCCGATTTCCATAACACAAGTGCTTTCGTTACTTACTTACTTTCTTACTATTATAATATCAACACATATACTTATCTTTTAGGTAATATCGCAATAATAGTAATAAATAATAGTAATATATAAATGGTTATTTATTTTAATTGCTATTTATAATTCAACATAGAAATTATAGATCAATTATGTGGTTCATTGCAAAACAAGAACAGTCACATACTCAATTAGCTTTGCACATTGTGTTATGATTTTACCTGGTATATTGTATGTTTAAATTTGATAATATTACAAGTTCAGTTAAAATAAGATTTTGAGGTCTCATGAACGATATTAAGAATATTTTTCTTATTAGGTGTTTATTTTTTTGTTTAATTTCCTATTTGAAAGCTCTATTATCTCCAAATTTAATAGTTGTTTTGCACCTGTAGATTGACATAAAATATGTTCTTTGGACTTTGAGGTATTATCCTCAACCACTGTCATATTTTTGAGTATTAGTTTTCATTTCTCATTTTTGGGCGCAAAATTAAAAAAGTTGATTGACATCATTTTATTGAAAATCACCAATATTTTTAAGGATTTTCAGTCATAAATTATTTTTTAACTTTATTTATTTATTATCATATAAAACAAGTTGATAAGATAGATTAGGGTTTATTGTAGTTTTAGTTATCTCTATATTTGCTAATAGTATAAAATAATTGTACCAAAATATATCAATACCAATTTGGTGGGACTCTACAAATAGTAATTTTTGTGATGTCATACCTAAAATAGAATAAAAAAAGCTTATCTAATGGCGCTTAAGATTGTGGTTTTGTAATGATTAATTTAAACTACTGTTTAATTAGTGGATATGATAAACTAATGGCTTTGAAGCATATTTGTACCAAGTTTCAGGTTTAGAAATCTCAAGAATATGGTTTATGATACTAACTTGTATCCTATATTTCATACCCTTAAGATACATTTTTCAAAGAAACCATTGAAACTATACATTTATTTTAATAGTTTCAATCAGAATTTTAATGTCCTATCATCATAACCTTAGTGGTGTACAAATAACTGTTTTGAAGCATTTCGAACCTCTGAGCGGAATTTTCTAAATTTGTTCTTCAATTAAAAAAGTCCTTTACAGAATTCAAACATGTTTGTGTGGAACTTGATTGTGCAAACACCCTTAACCAAAATTAATAAGCAAGTATTTAATTTGTGCTGTAGAATCACCAGCTGAATTGCAGTGGAATCTTCTGATATACTAATTGAATATAGTGAGTGTAAAATTATTCTGTACATTGATTACATATTTATTTATTAATTGCGTTTTACAGCTACATGGAAACTATGCACCCGTTTATCCGTGTGATTCACCAGTCAGAAATGGAGACGTCATACAAGTATCCGCGTCGCGATTCTCTGGTGCCCGCTGGGGTGCTTTGGGCTATCGTAATTGCCGCTCCGGGGATACTGTCGTTGCTCGCTTGGGCGGCTTGCAATGACTGTGTGGATGCATTAGAAGTAGGTTAACAAATGACTAATATCCACTTGCACTAAACTTAAGTATGTCTTAAACCAGGCTTAAACTGATAACACACTCTTAACGCAATGCATTGAGAGTGTCTTTTGCTGGCAAGCATTGGTTTAAGACATACTTAAGTTTGAGCAAGTGGGGTTTCAAATTGGTCCTGTCAGATGCAGTTCAGTCCAGATGATATGATTGTGTATTATTAGTGCTATGGCCATGGGTGGGCTGTAATTAAGCATTTAAGCACAAACTATTGGTCTGATTTGAGTGAACTCAAAATTTTGTGTCTAATTAGATTTGTAATTGATATAACAGTATTGAGGTCGGTTTGTCTGAATATTTATTTAGTTTACATTTAAATAAATCTAATATGGCCTTTGTAATTCATCAAGATAGTATTAGTAAATATAGTATATTTGGAAAACTTTTCAATAAAATATTTAAATAATAATAATTATAGTTCTTCTTTTAAATGCTATTCCATCGAAATAATCAATGATATAATTATAGTTAAATTGCATTAATAAACATTTTAAGTATCTTGAATGCATTAATAATCATTTTAACTATCTCGAATAATTTTCAAAAACAATCGCCATTCGTATTTGTTTTAGATACTATTGGCATGGTCGCTCGCAATCGGTATCAATGGAGTTGTAACTGATGCTATCAAATTAATAGCAGGTGAGATGTTAATTTAGGCAGTCTTACTTTTATATGTTAATAAGAAAATAGAAGCACGTCAGGGAACAAAATGTTATAGTTTAAATAAAAGTGAATAATTTTTTAGGCCGACCCCGTCCAGACTTCTTTTACCGCTGCTTCCCTGATGGTATAGAGACTGTGGACTTGCAGTGTACGGGAGATCCAGATCTAATCATGGAGGGACGGAAGTCTTTCCCCAGCGGACATAGCAGTTGTAAGTATTTGTTTTTATTTTTAATTGTATGTATTTTACTTGCCTTCAGTCTTCACTACGCGCTGTGTTTAGGATATACGTGTTATATGCCAATCTTACCATCAGTATGTTGTCAGTACACCTGGATCTTGCTGCTTGGTACTTGGTACTTGGTGTAATGAGCTGGTGTCCGCAACTCGATGTCGAGGCGCCTATTTTGCGTGTGCTGGGTGCATGGTTATACTCGTGCCACCGAAGCTCCTCCAAGAATCTCAGCAGCCTCGTCGGTTTGCTGAAGACTTCGGGGAGCGACCTTGGCACTCCAAGGTACTTCACCCTGTAGTTGGCCACGCCGGATCACTGTAGTAGGATGTGCACAGCCGTTTCCTCTAGATGGCTGTCTGTGATACCTAAATTGAAAAGGTGTTTGTTGTATGGACCACGACCCGTTAAGGCGGCAGTTAGAGTGCGAAGCTCTTGCCTTTTGAGTTTAATTAATATTCGTGATAGACTGGCATTGAGCGTTGGGAGTGCTTCTCTCGCCTGTCTACAAACCGTAAGGGTGGACCATGTATTATTATGTGAAGATTTTGTACCTTTGTGTATAGTTGTTCTGGACTATTGGTAGGGGAGGGACACTATAGCGTCCGTCTCCGACCCTTTTCTGACTAATTTTATCTGCTGCGTCATTGCCACGTGAGCCGCTGTGTCCTTTAATCCACTGTAGAGTTACGTGGTTTTGTATACATATCTCCATGAGTGCTTGATGGCACTCATAAATGAGCCCTGAGTTTATGTCATAGCTGTTCAGTGCTTGAAGTACTGACATACTGTCAGAGAGTATTCGAATGGAGTGATTCTTTACTCTTCTCGCTATGATTGCTTCTGCCGCCAACTTGATGCCCGTGCATTCAGCCTGGAATACTGTGTTGTGGTCACCAAGCGATGTTGATATCCTTGATATTGAGGTCTTCTGAGAATACCCCAGTACCTGTTCCTGAATTTGTTTTAGATCCATCAGTGAAGACGCGGACCTCCCTGGGGTTCAATTCTTCATTGGGATCTTCAAACAATTGTAACTTGTATTTTTTGTTAAAGATATATGTAGATGTTTTGGGATCCTATCCACAGCTGCCTCCAGTAGCGGTTCCTCATTGACAGTCTTATAAAGGATTTCTGTGTGTGGGGTTCTCATGTGCTTCCAAAGGCCGATTCTGTTTAGACGCACTGCTGTTGACGCCGCTTCCTGTCTGATGAACAGTGGGAGGGGTCGCAGGTCCAAAATCGCTTCGAGGGCCGCAGTTGGAGTTATCCTCATGCAGCCGACTACACCTGGATTTTGTTACAGTGTCCTTCTGCTCTCTGGGTATGGCGTCAGCGTGGCTATGCGGGCGACTGGGGGTACTGTCGCGACGTCGAGGCAGTGGACTTAGAGTGGTGACGTCATTTGCGCCGCTGGTTGCCGCTGCCTGTATTGCTATGTCACGGAGCTGTGACTATCATCATCATTGGCAGGGTATGTATTAAATAGGAATTTACATAAAACACTGCCGAAAAAGTCTCACACACGATCTTAACTAAGGGCCATCAGACACGATACGTTTGAGCGCCGTCGTCGCTACTCTATCTCGTTTTAAGTAGAGACCCAGTTGGGAACTTATCATGTTAACTTCATAATGTGCAGGTATGTTCACGATGTTACGCTGTAAAAAAAGTGGTACAATCATATACTGCAAAGTAGCAGTGGCTCGAAACCCAGTGCTTAAAAATCGTACGACATTTGGTCATCACTCACTCATCAAACACACAATACCTGACACATAAGTCATACTACCAATTTCATTGCAAATTTGCTATATTTGTGTAAATTCGAATTACGTCTGTTTTACTGACTTTTTTTTCGGTTTTCCCCTTCAGATATCCTGGTGGGCTCAGTATTAGGCTACACCAGCGCTATATTCTGTTATCGACAATATTATCACCCTTTATCGTCTGATTTAGCCGGAATACCGTACGCATCTGTTAAACCAGGCCGTCCAGACAGCCCATCAAAAGATATAAAAGAAGAGACACCATTACTGCCAAGGAAAGAGGATAAATGGATATAAAGATTAAAGGATAAAAGGAAGTGAATAAAAAATGTGAAAATTAAAACGGAAACGAAATGTTTTGAGATATA
Source organism: Hyposmocoma kahamanoa (assembly GCF_003589595.1). Classification (NCBI taxonomy): domain Eukaryota; kingdom Metazoa; phylum Arthropoda; class Insecta; order Lepidoptera; family Cosmopterigidae; genus Hyposmocoma; species Hyposmocoma kahamanoa. Next base: position 7,707,976 of record NW_020653200.1, read on the forward strand.
AATGTATTTTATCGATGGGTACTATATTAATAGTATGTAAATGAATTTGTTGCATGTTACATAGTTTGAAGAGTTTTTTGGGTATAAACTATTTTTTTAAAGATACCTTTAAAATACATATGAAATTTATTGGCAACAAAAATGTACAAAAATGCGCTTCTATAAAGTGAAGTTGTAAAACTTCAGGTGCTCATATATCGTCTCATCAAAAATAAACTCTAGGCACTGTGTACTTACATTAATTTGTATAAAATATAGTGTGATTATTTTACAAGATGATAAAGTTTATGAATGTATCTGGTTAAGTCAACTTTATCTGTTTTCAAGTTGTCGCCATAACATTGGAATTTTAATATTGTGAATATTTCGGCACAGTTAAGACTGATACCAGAAAATTCATACTTTTGCAGGGAACTCTTGTCTGCAGCGCTATTCACTATCAACATTTGTAAAAATACCGTCTCCCCAATCATGCAGTGCGCAAAGCATTGCGTGATTCGGGAGGCACTTAAGGGTATTACAATATGACACTTTTTTGACAAAAATGTAATAAAACAGTCAATTTATATGAGAAACAAAATGACACGACGACGTTATTGTTTCACTCATCAGCTTAAAACTGATATAATGAAAAGAGATTAAAATTATGTTACAAAATGATTCCAAAGATATCATAAATTTTAAATTATAGGCTCAAAATTATCTGAACGCTCAAAGTAAGCAAAAATATCTACGCATACTTTTTTTTATGATATTAAGTGACAGGAATGGTGGTAAGCGACACAGTAGCAGTGCCACTTAGGGCTTTAAATCACATAGATCTGAGGGGCACTGTCACTACGACATAAGTTGACGAGTCTCAAGTGCCTGTAGTTTCACCTGCACTCTTACCATTGAAAACCGGAGCGGAGTAATGCTCATATTGCCGTTTGGCAGCAGAAATTCCGTGGAGGAACTCTTTCACTAGGAGCTCTACTACTAGAAAATATATAAAAATGTCTGTGCGTTAAAAGTGCTTAAATTATCGGCATAGTGCACAAAACTTTGAAACTGAACATAATTTAAGACTACTTAGTAGGCATTCCAAACAACATTGAACAACAAAGTCTTGCTTTGGATACACAGGATATTTTTGGTTAATTTGACCGTCGCGTCGTAGTCAATCTGACGCTGTATGACTTATGAAAACATGAGTTGATTAAATAAAATAGGAAAGTAATTCTTCCAAAATAGGATATTTTGTTCATAATAATTATTTTATTTATTTAAACTAGTACTTACGTACGTTATTATGTTCCAAATATAAATACCTAATTTGCATTTAGAAGCAACACTATTAATAATATAAAAATAATTTATTTTTGTGATTTAAAACAGTTACCATTTTTATATTGTTATGTTTTTTTTTTTTGGGTTACTAAAGGTTATACTAACATAATAATGTAGACAATGAGACTATAATACCTACATCCAATGGAACGAGAATTTTTCCCAAGTGTCTGCTTGTAGAACTCTAAGAAAAATGTAATCTGTCTCATTTGCTGCGAAAATCAGTCACGAACTAAGTATTACGAAACTAAGGGAACTAAGTATTAAAAACGTTCCTCTAAAGATGTCGAATATTCTCTTGGTCCATTTTATTCTATTTTATGACACTATGACAAAATCATAAAAATATATTTAAAAAAGTATTTTATTATTTAACATTGTTTTGCGAGAGTAGTAATTTATTCATATCGAGTTTTAAGGTTTTTGCGATTGTTACACATAGGAAATGAAACTAATTTTTTTTATTAAATCGCGTTTATTTGTTTTTTCAAACGAACCAACGTTTCAGGGCCTTTGCAAGTCCCGTCGTCACCATAGATATAGAAAAAAAGGGGAGATATGTCATGAGGGTATGTAAGATCGGGTACCGATGTCGCCCCTTTTTAGCTTGTGTGCAATTCAAACTTTACGCTCTATTATCTACTACCATAATTTAACGGTTTTGATTGGTTAGAGCTTAAAACATGAAAACGACGTAATACAATTTTCAATTTGAACAAAATTAAACTTACAGTCACTTCAGTAAGATTTATATTGCAACATTTCAGTTTTTTTTTCATCCTGGTTCAGCCATTCATCATCAGGTGGCGTTTTAGTAAAAATACTACTAGTATATAATAGCTAACTATTGTGCGTTACGTGGCGCTGAAACTCATTTCTCGTTACACTACGAACTCACGGAGCGGTTCTCATCCGCGTCCGCCGGCCGCGCCCACCGTTGAAAGTAATAGTTAAGCATGTAAAATTTTGTAGCACATTTCACGATGCGTTTTACGCCCGTAGTGGCGACTCGGCAGCCGCCGTCACCCGCGCACTTTGGCGGTCGGTTCAAGCGCAATGTGGTGCAGGCGCGGGGGTGTGAGTTCCCTATTAACCGCGCGACTTGCGATCATCTCCCACTAAGTTTCCAGTCCGTTCCGCAATCTCAGCGGCTACGTGCCCGCACAAACTTGCCGTGTCGTGAGTATTGAAATAAAACCCCTGTTCCGCAGCCGCAGCGGGCGTGAGTGGAAATCGCTCCGCGAATGGTTAGACTTATTATTCTTAGTCTGGCGCTACTCAACTAGGGTTGTGGTCCTACCTAATCGATAGTTAAACACCTGTGGCTGTCTTTAATAGTCAAAAACCCTTCATAACCACACTGGCACTTGTATTAGCAGGTTCATGTCAAACTTTGGGCTGTCACTGTCAAGAGTAACTCGAACCCTTAACAAATTAAATTAAATAAATTGTTGTCTTTATGTATTTCTGCAAAAATTCTCTAATTTTCTTTTAGAAAATTATATAAATTTTTCATCGTTGTTTGTAATTTATTTTGCATGCACATGTAAAATAAAGCCTTTTTATTTTGCATTTGCTCCACAAAAAGAGATGTTGTTTAGTAGCTGGTTATGAAAAACAGTTATGTAAAGTTTCGAAAGGCTCATTTTCACATGAATGCTTTCGCTTCGGCATATAACACACTTTAATCATAAAAATTACACCAAAAAAAACAAATTTTTTGATAAAAATATCGATAGTCGATGAACATCGTCAACGAACATCACTACGTTCGTGTCTAGAAATTTCTATGTAAAAAATTGAAATTCGAATAAAAATAGAAATATTGATTAAACATGTAACTAACCGGTGGTACGTTATCCCGCTAATTTTGAAATTATTGTTTTGACTCCGATTTTTACAGAGTTTTACGCTACAAACTGTCATTTTCAAGTTTTACGGGAGTTCTTATGCGCATAACGATCGCCGCGCCACTGTGACGACGTTTGAACGCGTGTCACCAAGATATGGTCATTTTGACCATATCGAGGCGACACGAACCACGCCCCCATACCAAATGTACCCTTTTTTTCTATATCTATGGTCGTCACGTGTGACTGAGATGGTAACGTCATCAACCATGCCTGTTATTAATGCAAACTATCGTATTTTTCACTATTGTTACAAAAGTTAATTAAACACTGTAGTTTTAATTTTTTTCCAAGGAACATTCCACTTTACGCTACATGTTTTACAAATTATTTATTTTAACTTTTTTTTTCATTTTTAATATAATTTAGATCCGGAAACAATAGTTTCATTTCCTACAGTAATTTGTTTTTAATATAATAAATGTTGTTATTTATATATAGTTATTCTATAAAATAATCTATATTTACTTCTTATTTAATCAATATGCTTTTAACAGAATTATTGATGTGCTAGATTTACCAAATGATGTGGTGATTAAGATATTCAAAAATGTTTCCATGGCCCCAAATTTACATTGCGGCGGAACCCGCGGGTAGTAGCGCGGTCAAGCATCTTTGAAATAAGTTGTGTAGGATTCAAGAAAAGTTGATCTATTTGGTGTAAAAATATGACTGTTTGTACAATGTAAAAGCTAGATATTTTAGTGGCAAAATTTTTATGAATAATGCGAGTGGAAAAGTCATAAGTCTAAGTAGGATATATAGAAATATATAAATAATTTCAAAATGTTTCATATTGTCCAAAAAGTTATCGACAAATCATGAACCCTAATATATTTTCTCCTTTTACAGTTCTTTTCTCTTCTTCTACTTCACAAATAAGCGAAATGAAAAAATATCCACGCCCACCATCCTCGTCTTGTAAAGATCTCTAGACTGAACAACTGTGCAACTACTATAGACTGAAGGCGAAAGAAATTATCACGGCAGCGAGTCGAATTTCGCTTTCTTTCCGCCGCAATGTAAAATTAAGCCATTTCCTTATATATTATGTTTTTCCTTATTCTCAGGTTTTTCCATTATCTAATTACGAAGATTTAAGATGTCGCCGAGGAAATGTCGTCATTAGCTTGGCGATAACTTCGTAGTTATTACTCCTTTTTATAGCTAGTAAAACGCCAAAGAGTTTGTATAATGTAACATACTTACGTCTATTAGTATTATATGGGTATTATACAAAGACTACTTACACGTTATGTAGACAATGTCAATGAGATGTGTCTGTTCAAAGTAAAAGTATCTGAACGATTGATAAAAATATCATTATCTCCATTGACCTACCAATACAAAGGTCAATGGTTACCTCAGTGGCTTTAAGGTGCACTTTCAATTCTTTTTAGACGAATTGTAGTGTATATCAAAATGCCAAAATAAACGGTAAATTCAGTTATAGTTTTCTAGTGTTTTGACGTTCACGTCAATTTTTTAAAACAGTTCACATACTTTAAAATCGAAACGTACGTATTTCGATTGAAATTTGAACCGTAATGTGATGAAGGACCGCAACGAATGAGAGCGTTCAATGGTAACGTTTCACGTTTATCGTTCGCCCGATACAATCCGATTTATTTGTTACTTATTCAACGTGCTGTGTTAGAAATTATAAGTGTGAAAATATTTAAAATATATAACCTGTATATTTTGATTATATCCAAATTATATTTAAAAATGAAGTATTTTACAAACTGATTTTTCTTTCCGGGTACTTACTACATTAGGGCCTAGTATTTGTATAGACCACCCTTATACGATCTAAGTAGAAAAAAAAGTAGGTAAAATAATAATTTTCAATTAAACATCAGAATATTCCGGACAATTCAAGAAGAGGTCAAGCCGAGTCATAATGTTGCTTTGTGCGGAAGAAATAATGAAAATAAGTATGAGCTACTTTAAATATAATCATCAAAACTAACAATTAGTTCTATTTTAAACATATTAAAGACAGTAGACATGTTACTAAACATTGCTTCTCATTTGACATAAATAAAAAACAAAAGAATTTGCTTTGGCAACTTGGGCCCTATTGAAAATTTACCATAGTAAAAAATGAATCTAAAAAGGAAATATCGACAAATTATCTGGTCTCAGCCTTAAGATTCCTTGTACCTATATTCATTACCAAAGTAACACGTGTGTGGACTACCTAGAGCACCATTTTTTATTATTTCATAATACCTAGTGACGGGACGAACAAGTCGTGCGCCTGATGGTAAGCTGGCCTGTCCATTACAATTGCAGTTTCAATCGCAAAGATTTGAGGGGCACTGTCACTGCGCCCGTTACCCATAGACGTAAGGCGATTAACACACTGCACCGCGCCCCGCGACGGAATGACGGATCTGCGTCAATGCGCGGTTTAAACAGCGCGGGGGCAGCGGTCTAGCGGCCCCGCGTCACTTAAAGTACTCACTTCGCAGTTGATCACCGTAGGGATTGTATATGTAGCCGAGATCCTACTGTGACAAGAATGGTTAACCTTCCAGTGGTCGCACCCGTGTACCGAACATAAGCAGTTGCGTGCGGTCTGTGAAACCGCAACTTTACGCGTTCAGTTTGAGAAGACAAACGAATATTTTCATGACGTTGTGTAGCACATAATAAAGAAAATCTTTTATCTATATAAATGAAAATAAAAAAACATTATTAACTTATTATTTTTGTAAATTTGTGCTTATTAGTTGAATAGTCTATAAAAATTGAAAATTTTACTCATATGACACCAACAACGTTAAAAATCAACAAAATAACAAAATAAGATGAACTTTTCTGTCTTAATCGTTCATAAGCACACTATAATAGATTATAATCGAGATCAATCAATATTGTCATCAATTGCACATTATTATAGGATCTCTAAAATCATAAATATTTTTGAATGCTTTTTTTCATGATGTTCTACGTGCTATCTCTATTCTTATAAAATAAAAAGGAAAACAAAATAAAAAACTTCTAACTTTTTTTAGGAGCACGTAGTACGATAACCTACTCGTTATCAGTAGCAATGGTTTGACATCTTGAAATTCATCTTCTGTTTCCGCCTCCTCTGCAAGCCGTTCTGATTCTTCGTAACTCATGTTGTGTCTACAACAAATAGTGAAATAATAAATAATTTAATATATATTACATACAATAATGTGATTTTGTTCGTACTATAGTACAAATAACATGAAATACTTACCCAGGTTTCAATTTCATTCCATGAATTTTTCTGGAACACGATCGGTCGCGCGCGGAATCTGAGACCCCAAACACAAAGACACATGTGCGCTTGCGACGAATGTCACAGGGCTACTAAGGGGAAGTACTTCACCCCCTCGAGGACATCAAGGTCGCGCAACTGTTTATTGTTTATAGTTTTTGTAAAATGGCTAAAATAAGGTCGCTGCGGTCTCTGAGACCGCTGGAACGTAAATAATACAGAACTTTTTTTTTTATGACGATATTTTGCAGTTGGCCGCTGATGGCCTTTACTGCGCCACCGGAGAAAAAGGGCGAGCTGAAGGCTCATAACCCCTAAAATAAACTTAAAGCTAAGCAGCGGGCCTGAGGGCGCCCAAGTGGGCACGGAGCTCGGCTCAGGGCGCTACTGGAGACTTCCGCCGCCAGAAGGGCGTGCTGTAGGAGAGAATGAATACAGAACTCATTCAGGACGCTGCAATTATACTGTCTATTTGTTTTTTTTACTCAAATAGAAAGACACCGAAGATATTGGATACATCCATTTTTACGAACCAGATCGATAAATGGATAATTTCAACTTCATTACAAAGATTTAAGAAAATATGAAGATAAATTTGGTCGATTTTCAACAGCAAATATAGATTTACTGACGTCGAGATCTATTGTAGAAAACTGAACATGTCCTTAAGCTTAAAAATCTACGCGGTAGCGTGGAGCACAGTGTGCCTTACCCAGCGGATCACCTGCCGACCCCTCCGCGCGTGTTAATAAAGATGTATGGAAAGACGACATGGCTCCAGATTCCGCACAAATTTGATTCAAAATGTATTCCATAGCATTTAAGTTTATTTGAAAAAAGTAATCCCTAGAGTTTCTTGCTCGTTCTTCTCAGGGAAGTCAGCGCAGTGAACAAACAGTAGTTTAAAAGTGACGTTTTCAAGTGTAGGTACATTTATTTTACCTATGGAATAAATGATTCTTTGACTTGATTTTGACTACTCGATATCTTCGGACTCGCTCGCTTTACACGGACCGCGCAAGAGACGGGGGCGGGGCTTCACTAGCCATCCGTCAGTCTGTCGAGCGTGCTAACATTGTGATGTTAGCACGATGTGTGACATGGCTCTGCACTTAACTTCACGCCGACCAAATAAACGTCTATATGACGGTGAGGGGCTAACTTGGCTACTTGGTTAATAGTTATGAAAGGGAATTAATGGATATCCTCCAGTACAATAGATACCAACTTTAGATAGATCCCATAGCGATATATAGGTGCATATTTTGAAACTATGCGGGGATTGGCCGGTACTAAACATATCGCCGGTATTTCGTAGAAAGAGCGACATTTCGTATATTTATCTGGGGAGCATGTGTTTGGTTTTAATGACCATTTTAAAATATTTATTGACTGTTATAAATTACATTTTAAAACTTAATTAGAACCAAAATTTAATTTTAAAACAGAGCATAAATATTTTGTAACAGTCGTTAAAACCTAAAACATGCACCCTGAAAAAGCTACGAAATGCCGCTTACGTCTTTTCTACATAACACCGAGGATATTATAGATGATTTCGATACCTCAATGGTTTGCACTGTGCTGGATGAGGAGGTCCCGGGTTCAATTCTTGGTAGGATCAATTTAGAAAATGAAATTTTCTAAGTTAGTTTTGGTTTGGGTTTTGTGTTGTAACCGGAGTGAATTCCGTTGCTCGTAGTACCAACAGGTAACTCCCTAGTGTGGCACCAGATAACTGGTCTGGCATATTATTAAAATAAACGGATAACCTGAGTAAAACTGTCCTGTCGGTAGAATTGTTAAAACTTATAGTTTTATGGGCTATGTGATTCGGAAATTTTAAAGATTCCCAACTCAGGTTCAAAACTAAATTAAAAAGATTCATGTTTACCAAAAATAAAAATAAAATTAAAATAAAGTTATATTAGTGTGTAACCTATTGCTTTGAAAGTGTAAACCTTATGTACAGTGGCGGTCATAGAATTAAGAACGCTTCATAATGCGGCACCATTTTGATATACAATGTTCATAATAAACATAACCCTTACTGGAAAATATTGACTATAGTGCTAGCTAGTACACATTCGGGGCTAACAAAATCTAAAATTAAATAAAAAAATAATATTTAAAAATACTGTTAAAATTAGAATAATTTTAATTTTATTTAAACTGAAATAGGGTGGAGGCTGGACAAACAATTAAGAACGAGGTAGGAACGAGAGACTTATAATATAATAATAATAACACACACACTCAACATAGCCCCGCACTAGGGAAACCCTGTGTCGCGGGTGCCATGGACACACATATAGACAACCACAAATTACACCCAAACTCACGAGAGAAACAAATGTAGGTCATACAAATATTTCTCCCGGCCCGGGAATCGAACCTGGAACCTCTGCGTGGCAGTCCGGCATGGTAACCGCTCGGCCACAGAGGCAGTTCGGCCACAGAGGCAGACAGGCAGGCAGACTTGATTGTAGTATTCACAATATTTCAATAATTTGAGAAGTGGTGTATTTTAATTAATTTAACCAAATGATAAATAAAAAAAGGAATTTAATATTTAGTAGCCTGTCCTCGACTTTGGAAACGGTATAGCAGCGGCGCGGCATCGACCTTTTCGCAGTTTTCAAGTGCAATAGAGTTCTATTCTTCTAAAAACGAATCGTACAATTCGTTCACGTTGCTACACCGTCAGTTTGCCAATTTCTTTTTACCAACAACGACAAAACCAGCTTGTCACTACTGCATACTGTGGTAGCCTGTAAGTGCGATATGTATAACGCTTTTATATTTAGTTTGTACCTTTTTAGCTATACTGCCCTCGGAACGAAAAAAGGCGCAAATGTCGTATAAAATATGCATAGTTATGCTTTTTTTCGTTACGTGTATGTATTTTGTTGGTTATGCAGTCTAAATTAGTAATTAAATAAAATAAAAACGAGCCATAACAAGCAGAGTTACCACTATTCAACCGCATAATTTCGATGCTTCCTATTTTAGACCCCCGACGCATAAGCTTCTATCGGTATATCTGTATGTCGGTCTGTGGCATCGTAGCTGCCAAACGGATGGACTGATCTCAAAGTTTTTATTTGGAAACAAATTTAATCGGGATGGTCTTGAGGTATACTTGATGAATATCTTTTTTTGTAGCCCCGTGGACACACGTATTTTTCCCGTACGACAAACGGGTCCCTCAAAATGTCCCTAAGGCCATTTTAATAACATTCGATAGGTACATCAACAAAATTATCTTATGAACGAAATTTGAAATCGGACATTTCGTCGTTATTAAACGTCTCGTTAGTAAATGTTATGAAATGTCTCATATAACATTTCAAATTTCCTCTGTCGATAGCGATAGCGAATACAACTCATCCCGAGTTGTATTTTTTTCGAGTTACTCGAGTTGACGTGATAGCTGGCTCGAGTTGCAACTCGAATATACTCGCAATAGCGAGTCACGAGTAGCAAGAGCGATGCGGCGTATATTCATATGAACTCGAACTGACGATTCACCAAATTGGCCACGATTGGCCGGCCGCGCCTGAGCGGGCTCCGAAAGTCGCCGAACCGGCCAAGTGGCAACAAGTAGAACATGCGCTGTGCAAAGAAGTATTCGGCTCGGCAGGGCGGCACTGAATCGAGTTAGCTCGAGTTCATAAAAAAGTAGCTCGAGTTGATTCGTTGTGAGAGTAACTCGAGTAAATTGAGTTATATGACTCGGACTCGCCCATCGCTACACACATATACACAACCACAAATTACACCCAAACTTACGAGAGAAATAAATGTAGGCTAATTTGTCCTAGCTCGGGAATCGAACCCGGGACCTCTGCGTGGCAGTTCAGCATGGTAACCGTTCGGCTAACGAGGCGGTTAATCTGTGTGAAGGTAACAAAATATGACGATCAAAAACACAATTACTTAAAATTACATTTATTTATGTAGTATATGCTTATTTGTATTTTCAGATTTAATTTTCGTCGGTGTAGTGGCACCACCTGCCTAAAACCTTTGTAATAATGTGCTCATACCCAGTATTTACTAAACTGTTATGAAATGAGCGCATATAAATAGCTGCCATGTATTAAGTAATTTCCTGTCATAAATATTGTGTATTGGCAACTTAAAGAATTTTGGTGACATTTTTATATCGGATATTATGCATATAATTTTCAAAATATACATAATTATTTAAGTATATTCGTAATAAAAAAAATTAACACTTGTTTTGTTAATAGTAATGTTGCAATAATGCATATTATTTTTCCATTAACTTATACATATTTTTGAACGCGACTGTACCTAGTTACATGTTTTATAATATTGTTACTTGCATACATTAATGAACACTTATTTCTCAATTTTATCAATTAGTCTAATTCACCAAGTTCCTAGTCCATTCATGTTTTTACTATTGATAGTTTGGTTGAGTAACATCGACACTAGAGGTGAGATAGGAACGGAATCGATATCGATTTCGATTTCGTTCCCATTATAAATGTTTTGAGGTAATTTAATTTTGTATGGAAACAAATTGCTTTTTTGTATATAAAACAGACTTAAAAAATAGAGGAGTTATATCCTACACCTTACTTGAGAACACCTGCACCCGTAGCATGGCTACGCATGATAGTCGCGACGCGCGCGATAAAATTGTAATAAGCACGCGCTATTGGCTGTCTCAATCAGATCAAATTTAGATAGCCAATAGCGCGCGCCCATTTCTATTTTATCGTGTCGCGACTATCATGCGTAGCCATGCTACGGGGGCTGGTGGACACTAATAATAATATAATTGTCTTTTGGTAACCTAAACTAAACAATGTGTTGTAATATCTAACAGTTATCGATATATGAATCGATACTGAAATCGATGCTTAAGTAGTCACGACTTTAATTTATTTAAAGTTCTAATTTTTTGTGAATTAGCCTAAAAAAATGTTTCCCATATTTATGTCAGTTTAAAATTTTATAACAGAAGTTCGTGGGGACTAATGGTTAACTTTTGTGCCTGTTTCAGTTGAAAGTATATTCAGCTACCCATTAAGATATGCAAACTGTAACTTTTATCAACTGCAAATTGCTTTTTATAAGTGACGTGCAATTTTATGTAATGAATTTTGACAGTTTGTACATCTTTCGCTGTGAGTGGCAAATAGTACTACATCGATGCCGGTAATAAAAGCTCCAAAAATTTGCGATAGCGTTCGGAGGCGAGTGTACAAAAGCTATTGTATAAAATGAGGATCGTGACAGCTATTTTAATTTTTATCAACGTTAAAATTTGTAAACAGCCTATAACATCGTATTTTATATCATTCACAGCCCTCAATCGTTGTAGTATAACAATAAAGAAGTTTACTCTGAAAGTACTAAACACTTATACAAATAGCTTTGCTTTGATAAAGGCATAGTATATTAAGACAAGTAGTGTAACTCCCGCTGGTTCGCCTCGTCAACGCCTCCACGCTCGGAGCATAGGGTTGTCATGTCATTATTTTAGTTGTATTTATAGAATGAAAAACACAATTAGTAGGGCAAACACGACATAAAGCGCGAGATACTGCTATTCTTGCATAGAAAACGTTTTATGTCGCTCTCGCGCAAGTCGCGCTCTATCGTGCTAGCCCTTCTGAAAGAATTAATGTATTCCTTATTAATAACATTTCGTCGGGGATAGTGCAAATCCGCGTATGTGGTATTGGTAAAAAGCGCGTATCTACACCAAACCCAATTTTACAGAAGATTTAACTTTATTACTTTGTTATTTCAATGGCTACGACTTTCATTTTTGCACAGAAAGCACTAATTTATGTTGTCCACAGACTTATAACAATAGATTTACGTTTCCATTTACATTAATTTTTTTTAGATTTACACTTACGCGAATTTCATTTGGCTAACTTACCGAAATGGAAACTGAAAATCCAGTGATAGTTACGCGTAATAGCACTATCCCGGACTATTTATCAAATGCAGTCATTGACATGCAATAATTATATTATTACATTTTTACACTAAGATGTGATTATGAGAGTATGATAGTGAAATAGAAATATACATAATGTTAAATTTGTAAATAAAAAAATATAAATTTATTAAACAACGAATGGCGCGTGCTACCTGCGCCGTACAACGCGATTGCACCGCGAATGTGTGCGTCAGTATACGGTGCGCGGCGGGTTGTACACATACAAGCCGAGGTGCTACATTTGTAGTGAGTTAGACTTCTCTTATTATACTATGGTAAAGGTAAGTATTATAGTTAAAAGACGTGTCTGCAACTAGCTGATTATTATTGTGCAATGGCACTGCTGGTTGGTGTTGTTATTTACTGGCGATTCTTTAAAATGTATCTTGAATAAATACTGAAGCCGAACGCCTGCACTGTTACTCCGAAACATTTACGCCTTTTATATTTCTATACCTTCTGATCGATGCTTCTGACCTTCTGTACCTGAATAATAATATTCTGTAGTTAAATAATAGTGAGTCAGAATGGTGGGATTCGTTAAGACGCACACGGCACTCTGAAACCTCAACATATTTTGTATTATTTCTCAGAAACTAACCAGCACCTCGAGCTGGAGTTTCCTTTACTTCCGAGTACTATTAAGATACAAATTTTTGGAATAAGAAGTTTTTATAATTGTTAAATAGTGATAAATCGTGGTACATCCGCCATATTGACAGTTAATACGGCGGCTGTACCTTTAATATTGCTATAACTTCGTTCTGATGGAGGTACAAACTTTTTAAACAGAGATACTAAATAGTACAAATTAGGTACAATTTTTTGATACCAAATTTGTCAGGAACCGTTAAGGTACACCGCCATTCTGACTCTCACAAATAATAACAGTAGCAGAAGACCTCCTTATGAAAGAGATCGTCCAGGGAAGTTGTTGTAATGTTAGCATTACTGCGTTCCGGTTTTGAACAGTAAGGATACTGGTGAAATTACAGGCACATGGGACTTGTCTACTTACGTATCATGATGAGTGCGTGCATAAAAAAAATACGACACATTTTACATGAGTGTCCATTATAATTTTTTTTTTTTTTTGTTGTATTATATGACAAATAATGTTGACCTAAGAACTCGATAAATAATTTAGATTTTGACTTTTGATTGTTAGTATGCAAATATATTTTTGTCAGTGCTAGCAGTAAAGGCGAGGCTAACTAGTACAGACACACGAGTTGCATTTTGATGCAACTGTAAAATAGTTTCAATGCAATTGTGCCTACTGTATACATACAGCTAGCTGTCTTCTTTTATCTACACATATATCATAAACTCTCTATGATGTGTTCAAAAACTACGATCAGCATGAAGATTTTGTTAGAACAAAGTTCTTATCTGTGAAAATGTTATTATTGCACATCGAATTCTATTTTATTATTACATACAAATTTCGAACATCTCTGAAAAACAAAATAATTTGATTCGACCTCAATTGTTATATGAGTCGAGACGAAGTTTTATTTATTCGAAATGAAATGTCAATAGCAAACAATTTTGACACATTTCACACGTTACTTGATATCGAACGTTATCTATTATATACTCTAAGTAGTTTGTTTATGTATTAAATAAAAACTACGGTTGTGTGACATGCGTGAGAAAAGTTTTTATTTGCCGCCATTTCGCCAGTCGTAACATGCAGTTCCTGAACACATCACAGAGAGCTTAAAATATGTGTAATAAAGCAGTGTATGTAACTGTATATAATTAGGATTTAAAACACTCGTGTGATGTTTTTGTGAAACTCGCCTGTCGGCCCGTTTTATAAACCCACACTCGTCTTTTAATGCCTTTCATTATGTAACTGTCACATAAACTATTATTATACTATGTCATCTGCATTAATATAATATAAAAAGCATAGTTGCGACGGAGTAACATAGCAAGAATTCGCGCCTCGTGAGGTTTCACTCTTAGGCTCAACTCACACTGACGCAGAGTCGAAGCGTCGCGAAGTGTTATGTTTTTCGCCTATAGCATATTCATCTCTATTTTCCCATTATTAAGGTACAAATTTGTGTTATGCAAATATGTCGACGCTTGTTTGCAGTCGAGCGGCTTCGCGTGTCGACACGCGAACCTTGAGCGCAGTGAGGCGTCAGGCGCCGACCACAGTGATCCGGGCGCGCTAATGCGATGGTCGTCGCGCGTCGCCAGGCGTTGGAGTTGAAAAAGAGGACGCGACGCGACGCTTCGACTCTGCGCCAGTGTGAGTTGAGCCTTAGCGGCATGAGCACATATAAAAGGAGTAACACAATTGGGGCTAAAATCTTTCGCGGGTCTTTGTCGTGCAGAATATCTATCTACCTTCAGAATATAAAAATTCGCATAAGCAAAGACAAAACAAAATTACGTCACAGTTTGGTTTAAGTAATCAAGAAATCAAAACATGAGCATTATTCTAAACAAAAGATATTGTTTTTTGGATTGAGCTTGATTCTTTACAGTACAGTGTCAAAAACAAAATAATATTACTAACAACAATAGCAAAAAATGTCGCCGAAAGTTCGCATAGAAAAATAATCATAACTCGCAGCGTCATACAGTTAAATGAAAGTTATTATAATACCTAAACCTCTATATTATAACTAACTAACCTCTATATATACTTGGGAATTATAGAAATCTAATTAAAAAAGTTAAAAGTATGTATAGATAACAAATCTAAAAACAATAATATCAAACAACCGTATGGAAAACCTAACAAACAACGAGACATTTACCATAGTAAAATAAGAGAAGTATGATACCTCTATACAAACTAACAGCGCGGCTTGCATGTGTGCACAACCGTCTCACGCCGTGTTCAAATGCATACTTTTACATAATAATAAACGTGTGTTGGGATGAACAGTGTTATGCAACGCAAGTGCATCTTGAGATTATGCGTTACCATACTTGTCTTATTATACTATGCATTTACTAAAGAACAAAATTATGCACGTTTTATATAACTAAACTGGCGGCTGGAGCGGCAACATTCTCATTTGTTTTCAGTTTTGGTCCCAGCCCAATGATCTTTCAACGGCCATTTTCCATTGTTTATATCTCATGTCTCTTTCATCGTCACTGATACGTGGTACATAAGTAATACCACTACCAACAGGGATAGTGACTCCCTGCTGAGTACTGTCGATACTCCAATAAGCCACCAACGCTGCGCCTAGCGCTGTGCTCTCTGTGAATTCCGCTCGAATAACATTTATACCGGTTAAGTCTGCTTGCATTTGCATGACGAGACTATTCGACGTCATACCCCCGTCCACCTGTAATAAAATATTTCATTTCTTACTTCAAGTCCTAACATTATATTTTTAATCGACTTCAAAAAAGGAGGAGGTTTTCAATTCGACTGTATTTTTTCTTTTTTTTCGTATGTACGTTACGCGATAATTCCAGCATTTGTGAACCGATTTTGATGATTCTTTTTTTGTTGTAAAAAGGGTACCTCATTAATGGTCACATTTAAGTTTGAAGAAAATATTCCACCTCTAAGGGTATGAATCCGGTTTCGCACTCCTTTCCGGTAACTGATTTCAAGGGTCGGTTTTTGAGTACTCTATACTGAGATTATTTATTAATTTGACTAATGTGACTCCGCTTTAAGTAAGTGTTGACTGCCTACATCTCTCCTTAGATATGATGGGAGTCCAGTAGTGGGACCACGCTTGTCTGCATAATGCTGTACCAGTTTATCAGCTTGGCGTTTAGTAATGGGTCTATGCACAGACATATATCTAGATAGATGCCGCAAGTGTACGTACTTCGCGTGCCCAAAGTAAGTGAAATTCACTTAGTTGCCGCTGCTACATTTCAGAACGCGCTCGACCGTTATCGTAGATAAACACCAGTAGAAAACGCGGAAAATGCATAATTGTGCCATTATAAACTCCAAAAGCACCATAACTGTGTGAAAACGGGTAAACAGGGACGTCTCCTTCCTCAGGCAAGTAATTTTGTAATCAGAAGATGCATAATCTATTTTAAAAACAATTATTTTGGTTTTGAATTTCGAGAAAACAAATATGCAACCGAGTGTATGCCTCATGATTTGTAATACATTGCAGCTTTTACTTGGTGCGATATATTTGTGATCCTTTGTTAATACGCTATGAATATCAAACGAACGCACTTTTGTATAATGCATTCAGTTTCGTGGTACGGTCGCTTGTACATTTCTTTGGCCAAATTTAACATTTAGTGATGTATAGGTTAGGTAAATTGTTCTCGATTGTGATCGATTATGAAAACAAAGGAACGAAAATTATTATGACAATATTATAAAAATATTCTATTACTCTTTTGTTATAACGTTTAAACGTTCCGTTTTATTTTTTCAGTTTTGTAGTATCTATTATCAGTAGTATCTGTAATTTCGATAATTTTTGCAGCACGTTGCCTCGAAAGTCCGAATATAGTGTATGTAGTACGATTAATACAAAAAAGTATATAATGCAAAGAATTAACAGTGCGTTGTCTTTATAAAACCTGGGGTTAGTCATACGTATGAGTTCGTTGCTTTCGAGGACGAAGATGGTCTAGTTTATCCTACTTAAGATGCTATCCAAATATGCAGAGATAGAAATCCGAGAAATAATAAACAAATCACAAAAATTTCACACGAGGCCGTCATTAAGTAAACCTCTTCTGATTAATAAGATATTTACCATATTTTGTCAGCAGTAACATTTTCATTTGTCTTAATATTCATCAATTTGATCAATTACTAACGCAAAACCATCTAGTAAAATTAATTAAGGCAGTCGCAAGTTCATATATTGACGTGCGTTTTCATTATTTTAGTTAATCGATAAGATCTTCTATTACAAAAAGATGTTATATAATAAGCTCATTTTATTGGAGGGACAATAATTTTAATATTTCAAGTCGGTTAAACATTAAAGTCAAACTTTTTTTAGATAATCAACATTTTTTTAAAACAAGTAAAATAAAAGACTTAACTATTTTATTCTAGTATTTTTCTACTATATTAATATTACGACTACTTGTAATCAACAAATACTTGAACAAAAATTATTCTATTTAGAATCGATTAATTGAATGGAATAGGTACGCGTGTTTACGCGTGCACCGTTCAATCAATTGATTTAGAGTGAGCGGAAGGAGGTTTCCATCACTAAATAGTTCTTGTGACGTCATAGTGGGTACAAAAAGTGTAGTACGCTTGGTTTTCGTACAAATTGCTGCACTTGCGGCGTCTAACTAGATATATGTCTATGGGACTATGCATGTTTGTATAATGCTGTATCAGTTTATCAATTTGGTGTCCAGTGATGGGACTATGCTTGCCAGGATAACCCTGTACCAGTTTATCAACTTGGTGTTTACAGTACTACATGTTAGTGCGTGTGTGTTTTATACCTTTAAAAGCTGAAGTGGAATTCCACAGTCCTCGTTCATTGCATCGAGTATGTCTCGTACTTGATAACATACAGCTTCGAGTGCTGCTTTCACAATATGCGAATAATTTGTGTCTTCTGTAATTCCACAAATAACACTGGAAATAAATAAAGACAAATATATACATTAAATGGATTACTTTATACTTCTTTTGCAGGTATAAAGTTGAGCAAAAGCCATAAGTTTACTTCAAGGCCTCACAACCATTATATAGATAATCAAATTGATTTTTAAAATAATTTCAGGGTTTGTGATTTTTTAAAAGAAATTGTATTGTTTGCTTCTAATAAAAACATAATAAACATATTTAGAATTATATATAAAAGGAACGTTCTGAAAAAGATCGACATAAATTTCATCAATTAATACCAGATTTACCAGCATTTATACTGGGATTACCCCATGTAAAAGTAGATAGCGATGAAGACTTATTCAAACAAGGATAAAAATAATTACAGTAGATAAAGCATAAACGTTAACAACGCACTTTAATTCTTAACTTCCTTGTGATAAGGTTTTTTTATGACCCTGCACTATAAACTCGACAGCAGAAATTTATATAATTATAATAGTAATAACCGAAACATAAACATGGTTTCCCTTAACAACTTGTAAAATATTTGAAGTTGTGTCAAAACTGTGGCATGAAAATAAGATTTCTGTCTCTGAAAACAAGACATACTATAACATTAAGTCAATGGTAGCCCAACCATTTATCAGGGTCCCAAAATGATACCCACCCTCTAGCATCTTGTCGCCAATATGGAGCATATAAACCACTGAAAGCTGGTACAAAAACTACACTCCCATTTTCAGTGGCCTTCTCAGCAATTTCTTGGGAATCCTTAGCATTTTCCATTAAGCCAACATTGTCCTTTAGCCAACCGAGTGCTGCTCCAGCAATTGCTACCTACAAAATTAACAGGTCTTGCTTTATCTCAAGTAAGCAAGTTTCACAAAATTTCTCCTGGGCCATGTGAAATCAACAATTCGCATTTTTCAAGAGACCTAATACTCTAGTACCTTCACTACCAACTTACCGAGCCTTCTAATGCATACTGTGGTGGACTCTTACTCCCTAACTGATAAGCTACAGTAGTAAGCAATCCTCTACTAGAAGTAACGCGAATATCACCAGTATTGTACAATACGAAACATCCAGTCCCGTACGTCGCTTTAGCTTGACCCTTTTGAAGACACATTTGACCAACCAGGGCAGCTTGTTGGTCTCCTAGGCAACCAGAGAGAGGAATGTCTTTAAGAGGGCCTTCAGCAATGTAACCGTAAATCTGCAATCACAATAACTCAATATATTGTATTATCTGATTTAGAGGTTACCAAGTTGGAGTAGTTATTTCCGATTAGGTAACTAAGTAACCAATTTACCTTTAATTAACATTTAAGAATATTGCTTGTTTTTGGGTGTTTTGGCTTCTGTTCCATTGAGGACAATATTTCTGCCAATGTCAGGATTGAAAAAGTATATTGATAGTTAATTTTATAAAAAGAAACAAGTACAAACATAGACAAAACTGATTTTCATTTACCTCTGAACTAGATCTGATTTCTGGGAGCACTGATGTAGGTATTTCAAAGAATTTTAATAGAAGAGGGTCCCAATTTAAATTTTCAATGTTCATCAACATTGTTCTCGACGCATTTGTGACATCAGTTACATGCTTTCCTCCATTAGGACCACCTGACAAAAGCAATTAATTAAATGAACAATGAACTATTAATGACATAGCAATACAAAGTATAATTTGCACCAAGTTTTCAACATTAAACAATACCCAGTGGAATATTGCTTATGAAAGTATGATTAGCCATGTAATTGACTTCTCTAAATCTGATGTTTTTTGTCTTTCTTGTAAATGAAAAAAATGTAACATACCTGTAAGGTTCCATATGATCCACGTATCAACAGTGCCAAAGCAACAAGTACCTTTCTTTGTAGCTTTTTTTACTATTTCTACATTATCAATTAACCAACGTAGTTTCACAGCACTGAAGTATGGCGATAACGGTAAACCACATAAAGGCTGTAAAAGGTTAAGAAGGTAGTCTTTATATTTGTTTTCCAAAATAATTATTATATTATTGAATGCTGGGGAAATTATATATATTTGCAAAGTACATAATTTTCCTCAATGATTAAGAGCGATAAAACAAAAATTTACCTTTAAATAATTCTTATTCCTAGTCTTGTTTGGAACAGTATCCAGCAGTTTATCAATTGTGGAAGATGTTCTCATATCCAGCCAGACTATTGCATTATGTAATGGCTTGCCAGTGTCTTTATCCCATACAATAGTGGTTTCTCTCTGATTTGTCACACCAATTGCAACTATGTCCTGAAATAAAATGGTAACAATTATCATTTCGCAGGCCCTATTATAATATATTATAATGTTTAGTAACTTATCAACTACATACCCTAAGGTCTTGACAATGTCAATCAGACGTCCATGACCTTGGGACCTGTTAACCCTGTTGTGTGTCCTCATACAATCATTATAGAGGCACAGAGTCCCTAACAATTATGCAACTGTACAACGTCCTAGACCCACACAGTATCTCAAATGTGCAGCTGTGTTTTATATACAGTAGTAGCAGCAGCAGAGGTCCTTGTGAAAGAGTTCATAGAACACATAGGACTCGCATATACATATCTCAGGGTGACAGTCGCAATGGTAGTGCCCTTCAGATCTTTGCGATTTAAAGCTCTGAGTGGCACTGCATCTCTTATCAACATGTATATTTTTAAAATCGTTAGGGACCCTGAGCATAACAATATAGAAGCTTGAAATCTTGGTTTGCTTAAAAGAAATAATGCAATTTAGATCTGGAAAAAATAGTGTCCTTTCTAATATATAACAAATGCGAGACATAAGAACTCAATATACCCCTTAATATATGTGCCCTTTTGCAGGGTTATTGGTAAAACACTAAGCGCAACAAGTTCCATACTGGGTAGGCACATGCCACACCCAGAGGACATAAAAATTGTTGGAGCCAGAAAAGTCCTTCAGTTCCTTAATGCTGTTTTTGGCTCCAAACTGTAATTAGTGGTGATCACAATAGATCAGTTAATGATTGCAGTGATGAAGCCACCCTAATAATAATAATAAAATACTAACCTCACACGATTATATTAATATCATCATAAACAACAATGCTTGTTCCATGACATTTTACGAAACATACTAACTTTACTAAAAATAAACTTTTAGGTTTTTACTGTACTATCTGACACTTTTTATTTCTGTTTAAGCAAGCCAGGTAAATGATAGTAAGTTGAAATGTGCAACCTTCTTTCTCGACAAAGACCCCACCCGCATTCCTGTGATTGCACACAGTTATCACCGTTTAGAGCAATCTATTTCAATATTTTTATTTCTGTACGAAAGTAAAATTGGATGAATTATTGAGTCATAGAGCAAAAGTTGTTGTGTTTATGATGTTAGGATCACAGACCTGTGAGATTAATAGAAATTTACAAATAACCTTGCATAATAATGCACTTTATATCCATGCTACTTGTTGCTAAAATACAACTCTTCCCCAGTTTGGTAGGGCCTTATATTATGTAGTAATAGTTAAGCAGGTTCATATTGCATATAACTATGTAGCACACTGGAATATGCAGATTGTTTTGTATTCTCTTCAATTAAAATCAATCGTTCTATTAGAATATAATATTTTTCCCGCACTTTTAAAAGATACACACGCTATCATGTCTTTTAGGAAGAGTTATAACACTGGTAAGTAGCCGTTGCATATAGTCTAAACAATCAAGTATTTTTAGTGGATATAGTAAGATAGTACATACTGACCTTGGGTTTCCCGCCCAACGAAACCAATTTTTCTACTGCCTTTTCAATGCATGTCTTAACAACTTCTAAGATATCAATTGGATCCTGTTCCACCCATCCTTCTTGTGGAAAATGTTGCTTGAGCTCTTTTTGGTGATAAGCCACAACCTCGCTCGAATTAGCTTTAAAAATTATAAAACGAGCACTTGATGTGCCTTCATCAATGGCACCTACCAAGGGGCCGAATATTCCGTATCCTGTCATGGTTACTCAATCCAGTAATACACGAAACGGTTTCAATATAACTCTGTTACGGGTACTTACAAAAGTGCACTTTGATCAGTGCACAGACTACTTGAACTATCAGTGAATCACTGATTATGATTATCAACATTGAGCAATAAAAGAGGAAAACAACACCAACACTAGACCAACACATGAACACACACACACAATTACAACTTTGACATTGACGTCTGAGTTTTTTTTGGCTTTTCGCGATCAGTGTTGATAGTTGAAGCGGTCGAGTGTCTGGCTCCTGTCAGTATACACGTGTCGAAATTTAAATTGGTACTTTCCGAGTGAAATTGGTTGCCTTTTTTGTATACTTTGTGGTGCTGTTGTTGTGTTTGTGAACGTAAATTTAGATATTAACTGGTGATGGACGACGATAATCCCCTGATAGGGGAGGCGGCTTCTCTACTGGCGGTTTCTTGAACCCGGATTCTCAAATGGATTTCGACCATTATCCCACCCAAAATGTTAATTCCAGGCCTAAAAAACGTGCCAGTGATGAAGCATCTTCCTCCCAAACTACATCGGAGCAACCTCCGAAACGTTCTTCAAACGCTCCTCCAAATGCATCTGCCCAACAAACCTACAGCTTACCCGAATTTGCTGACGGTATGAAATTTAAATATAGTGAATCTGATAAGGGTCCAGTTATAGTTCACGTATCGAGAGAAGAGTCCAACCCCTCATCTGGTCTTACAAGCAAATTATTGACGTTTGCCCAGTTCCTAAGTAAGAATGGTATACATGGGATTGCAAAAGATGGTATCAAAGCTACAGGGCGCAATCGGGTTGTAGTTACTTTTGTTAGTGCAATATCCGCAAACAAATTTATTGAAAATTCTCTCCTCACCACGAATTCTTACAAAGCAATTATCCCCACATTCCACTTGATAAGAAATGGTATTGTTAGATACATTCCGATAGAGTGGACTATGGAAGAACTGGTCAAATCAATTGATTGCACTAATGGCTCCCAAGCCATTAAGGCCAGACGTCTAAACAGGAAAGAATATATTGATAACAAACCACATTGGATCCCCTCCCAAACAGTAATGGTCTCTTTCCTTGGCAAAGAGCTACCTGAAAGAGTCCTGTGTTATCATACATCCCTTCCGGTAGAGATCTATACTCTACCATCTATACACTTCAAGTTGTTATCCCTATTCTTAAACCAGGTAAGGATCCAAGGGATCCTGTCTCATATAGACCCATCGCGCTGTCATCAGTATTATGGAAAACATTGGAACACCTCATCAAAAATAGATTAGAGTGGATATTGGAGAACAAAGGACTTCTATCCAGGTCGCAGTTCGGATTCCGTAAGGGTATGGGCACTCTTGACAGCCTCAGTACCTTTTCTACTGAGATCAGACTCGCACTCACCAGAGGATTGTACTTTGTTGGTGTCTTCCTGGACGTGACAGCCGCTTATGACAATGTTCATCTCCCGCTACTCAGGCAAAAAATGCATCAGCTGAGTCTACCAGTGAGGATGATTAACATCATTTATAACATGCTAATGTCTCGCTCCATCTCAGTACGTATCAATGATTCTCTTCTCCCCCCCAGAATGATATGGAAGTGACTCCCACAAGGTTCTGTCTTGAGCCCCATCCTTTATAGTCTATACACTGCTGACCTTGATAAATCTGTTGAGTGCTTCTGTGATAGTGATAATCTATAGTATGCAGACGATTTAGCACTCTATTATTCCTCAGAGTCTCTTGATGAATGCACTATCCAACTAAATACTGCCATTAGATACTTGCAAGATTGGCTCACTAATCACTTCCTTCTCCTATCACCCAGTAAAAGCTCAATAGTAGTATTCACAAGAAAAAGACGTGTCCCACATATACAAATTTTCCTAAATGATGAACTGATCCCTGTACACGACAAGGTTAAGTTTCTAGGCTTCTTTTTGATTCCCACATGACTGGAATCCCTCACCTAAATTATATTAAAAATAAATGTGAAAAAGGTATAAATATTATTAGAGCTCTGTGTGGAGTATGGTGGGGAGCCCACCCTTATACCCAAAAATTGATCTACAATGCTTTAATAAGGAATCATTTTGATTACGCTTCATTTTTATGAGAACCTTGTAACAAATCCGCTGTTAACTATTGAGATAATATACAGGCTAGATGTCTTCGTTTATATTAGGAGCGATGAAATCATCTCCAATCAATGCCATGCAGGTTGAGAGCTTAGATTCTCCGTTATGTTTCCGTCGTCAGTACTTATGCGACCGTTTCTTTTTCAAAATCTGCCCACCCCTTACTTGCCCCTTGACTCAACTAGCGAACCTTGTTACAACTTCTAAATACTGGGAACATAAGAGCCCTCCATGCCTTTTAAAAAGCTTTAACAAATCTCTCATCGGCCCCCCTATCAATCAATACTCTGGTAATCTATTGTTTTTAATTGATTTTGATGCACTAATTTTTAAACCCAACATTGTTACCAATTTAGGAATTGTCAAAGATGACCCTAACCCTGGAATACATTTTAATAAAATCGTTAATGAGAAATGGAACGGTTGGCTCAATATCTTTACAGATGCTTCCAAATCCACCACAGATGATTTTGTTGGCTCTGCCGTCTGGATCCCTACATTTAATATCTCCTTAACTTTTAAATCTCCCTCTAAAGCGTCCGTATATTCGGGTGAGGTGATCGCTGTTTTTGGGGCAGTTTCATATGTTGAATCCCACAAATTAGACAAATCTGTAATTTTTACAGACTCTCGTAGCTGCCTGGACGATCTGTTAACATTCCCCTTTCGTAGCAAAGATGAAAGATGACCCAATCAACCTTAAAACAAAAGAGCTCCTTTATAATTGCTCTAAGCTTGGCATACAAATTGTTCTTGTTTGGGTTCCTGGACACTCTGGCATTCCTGGGAACGAACAAGCGGATAGATGGGCTAAACGGGCGATTCATTCTGGTACCATTATATATGATAAATGTTTTTCTCAAGACTTACGCTCCCAGGCTAAGATTGATTTACACAATAACTGGAAGACTTTCTGGTCGTCTTCTCGCAGACAAAAAGGCAAATATTATGCTGGTCTTCAACCAGTAATACCCAAGAAACCTTGGTTTTTCGAGTTCCGCGAGGCCAGTAAAAGAACAACTTCAACTATCATCCGATTGCGCCTAGGACATAACTGCAGACCCACTTTTCTTGCTAAGCTCAGGATAAGGGATCACTCCCTTTGTGAGTGCGGTCTTGAAGAAGGAACTCTTGAGCATATATTTTTTAACTGTGCATTATATCCCGTCTCTTTATACGATCTTCTTCCAGATTGTATCCCTCGTCCATTGACTTACAATTATATGGACGTCGGGTCCGCGCTAAAAAGTGTCCGCACTTGTAAGGCGCTAAAATCGTATACAGAGCGCGACACTCCGCTTTAGTCTTCATTTGTTCTACGGACAGCGCGATACTGCGATGACATAACAATTTAAATTTCGAATAGGTTGACTTGGGACATTTTTTTCGTGATTTTTGTATTAGACCCGTCGTCCATTTATTTGTAAGTCAATGCCCTCGTCCCACAAATTTTTATAATATCCTTTCTCCCCTAAAATCTCAAATAACATACGGTTATAACTTTTACTATGTGCACAGCATGTGTATACGCTTTTCATCCAAAGTAGCTAGTCAAATAACCCCGTGTTTTGTCTTTGTCCATAGGATGGTGCAACCAATCATCGTCGTTTGAGTGAATCTTGATAAATATACCGTGTATCTTTCAAACCGGACATTGGCAGAATTGTCCTCAGAGTGACAGAAGCCAAATACCCAAAAAAAAAAAAAATAGTTGAAGCCAATGACAAAAACAAGGAAACCTTTTCGTATAAGGAATTTCGGATACGGATTTAGGAAAAACAACGGATCGGGAGAGGAATTTGATGTTAGGAATGTATATAAAATAATAATGATATTCATTGACCTACCAATAAATGGACATCGGGTTCGCTCTAAAAAGTGTTCACACCTATATGGCGTTAAAATCGCATACAGAGCGTCAATCGCGCAACAGACGTTGTTTGTTCGACTGACAGCACGGTTGTCAATCATGCAGTATCAATATAATAATGAGTTGTAAAAATTATACAGCAGTAAAATGCAAAAACAGGATTTTGTATCATATTTTCACTAAATAAATATATGGTTATCATAGTTCTCATTTAAAAGTGTTATTTATTTTGTACAGTTTTATAGTATTTAATTTTTAATTTATTTTTATTTATATTTATATGAATCGTAAATATAAATTACAAAAGCACACAAAATAATCAAATAGCTAACTGTCCTTTTTCCACACACTGCATGCGCAAAAGATGGAAAGAGACCCATTACGTCAATTTCAAGAAGCAAAAATAAACTTCTTGGTTATTTTCAATTGTTCGAACCACAAGCGATTGAAACATTTAGAACAATGAAATTATAGAGTCGCTTTGATTTTAATCTTATTTTTAAAATGATTTTTTATTAAACGTTTTAGGGCTTGAGATTACCTATCAGAAGTCAGAAAATACATTTGTCCGAAATAACGTTAGCTCGAGTTTTATTATAGATCGGTTTTCGTAATTACGGATAGGTATTTGAGTTTACGTTTAGTTGGAATATCAGTACATTTCTTATAGTACACGCTTATTTTCACATGTGTAGTAATATTTGTATGCACGTATTTGCCAAACTCTTTATTATTTCTTTAAGTGAATTTGTACAAAATTTGATTGTGTTCAAGTAATTTTCAATCGAAGCTAAATATGGTGCATTTTGTTAAATTTCCAGTAGAAGCTGAATATGGTGTTTTTGGGCCCTTCCAAGCAAAATTAGGCAGCACTGCAATGACGTTACAATTTAAATTAAATATTTTAGTTTTTTATATTTCGTTACATGTCACTACGTTTGTATAGGTTAACTTCGGACATTTTTTTCGTGGTTTTTATATTAGACCCGACGTCGTTTTTTTTGACGACATGTTGGTAGGTTAACAATAATATTATTATTAAATTACTTTTCCTTTTGTTATATTACTTTTACTTTATACAATAAAATTTCTTAAATACTTACAATACGTAAATCGAAATATACGTAGGAAGAGATCTTAGAGGATGGGAAAAAATATAGTCTAAAGAAGAGATAGAGATAGAATGTAGGTACCTGGTGGGATAAAGTTTTGGAAAAGTAAGGAATAATCATTATATAGGGCAGTTTGAAAATATGTGGTCCAAATGTCCAACTTGATCACATTCATATAAAGTAAATTAATTCAAAAGTAACACAAAGGCATTGACAAGTTAAGCTATGAGTGAGATCCATAATAAACAACTCAAAACTGGATATTGGCGACGTTCGTCATAATCTTTTATGTATTATTTTCACAAACTTGGCCGCTGATGGCTTTGACTGCGACACCGGCAGAAAAGGGCGAGCAGAAGGCTCGTAACCCGCAACATAAACTACAAACTAAACTTAAAACTAAGTAGCGGGCCTGAGGGCGCCCAAGTGGGCACGGACCTCGGCTCAGGGCGCTACTGGAGACTTCCGCTAGAAGGGCGTGCTATAGGAGGAATCTACCACTGAAAATCTACTACGTGCTGAAGTGAGGGGCTCTGCGACCTCGCCGGCGAGGACGGTTGGTGCGTGAGAGACGGGACTGACTAGCGATCTGGTTGGCCTTCAAAGTGGCGAGAGTGATAAGGTCGTCAGGTTCGTTGAGGACTTCCCTTGGCCGACGGGTCCCACGTACGCGGTGGGGGTGTTCCGTGAGGGGGTCGTAGTTGGATGCAGCCACCACGAGGGAGTTGGGGTGGTGAGGAGCAGAGTCGAAGTATTTCCTCGATGCCTGTTTTCAAACTCAAACTTAAACTCAAAATAATCTTTATTTCATAGGTAAGCATTATTACACTTGAAATCGTCACAATGGTTAAACTCTACCGCTCATTCGTAAGGCAGATTCCCCTGAGAAGAATGAGCAAGAAACTCTAGGGGTTGCTCTTTGTAAATAGCATTTACAATATTTTTTTATTTTTATTTGAAACATCAGAGATCGAGACTACCTCCATGAGCTAAACGGGTTACTACCACGGATTTTTGTCATCCAAGTACGCAGAAGTTGTATAATAACCTTTAGTATAAAGTTTTTGTTTCACTATAGTTTTAAACCTCGTGAAAGGCAAATTTTGTATATCAACCGGAATCTTGTTATAGAAGCGTATACATTGCCCCTTAAATGATTTTTTGACTTTGTGAAGACGACTATCAAGAAAAGCTAGTTTATTTCTATTCCTCGTATTAATGTTATGTCTGTCACTATTTTTCATAAATAAATTACTATTCCTTTTAACATAAATTACATTTTCATAAATGTACTGTGAGGCTAGTGTAAGAATGTTAATTTCCTTAAACTTATCTCTCAAAGATACTTTGGGGCCCAGATTGTAAATTGCCCTAACTGCACGTTTCTGCAGGACAAAGATTCTATTGATATCGGCGGCATTACCCCAAAGCAAAATGCCGTATGTCATTAGACTGTGAAAGTAACTGAAGTAAACCAATCTAGCGGTTTCGACGTCTGAAAGTTTCCTTATTTTTTTAATCGCGTACACTGCAGAGCCGAGCCGTTTTGATAACTTATATGGGGACCCCATTGCAATTTAGCATCTAACGTTATACCTAGAAATACAACTGTATCCACAAGATTCAATTTTTCATTTCTAACTACAATGTTTGTAACCGTCTCTCTAACATTGGGTAATGTAAATTTCACACAATTTGTTTTTTTCTCATTAAGAAGTAGGTTATTAACAGCAAACCAATCAATTACTTTAGATATAGCATTGTTCACATCGTCATAGGAACATTGGTGCCTTTTAACTTTAAATAATAAGGAAGTATCATCAGCAAACAATACTATTTCATGTTTTATACTCTCCATAAGGCTAGGTAAGTCATTAATATAAACTAAAAATAAAAATGGGCCTAGAATTGAACCTTGAGGGACACCCATGCTAATTGCAGATCCTGACGATCTCGTACCGTTAACATCGACCCTCTGTACCCTACCACGCAAATACGATTTAAGAAGGTCGAGATCACGTCCCGCCACACCATAATGGCGAAGTTTCCTGACCAGTGTATCATGGTGCACACAATCAAAAGCTTTGGAAAGGTCACAGAATACACCAATAGCATCATGTGAAACTTCCCATGCATCAAATATATGATTAATCAACTCGACACCAGCATCGGTTGTAGAGCGACCCCGAGTGAAACCAAATTGCTTAGGAGACATTAAGTTATTACTATAAAAATGTGCACACATCTGATTTAGAATAATTTTTTCAAATATTTTACTGAGAGTTGGTAGTATTGATATAGGTCTGAAATTGGTGGGGTCAGAAATACTACCAGATTTGAAAAGTGGAATAACTTTACTTTGCTTCATGAGGTCAGGAAAGACACCATCATCAACACATTTATTAAAGACACAGGCCAAATAAGGCGCAATACACTCAACTATAGAACTAATAACTCTGACTGAAAGACCATCAAGATCAGCTGTATTTTTTATGTTTATAGACTTAAAGGCTTTAACAATATCGTTTGGAAATACATGACGGAACTTTAAATTAGTGATACTAACTGCATTATTTTCTTTTAGTAAGGATTCAGCGGCGGTGGGAGATGAATTTAACAACTTAGTAGTCAAAATTGGAATGTCAGTAAAAAAAAATTCAAATATTTTAGCAACTTCTGCGTCTGTGTTTACAATTTTGTCATTAAATCTTAGTTGAAAATCTAAGTTACGAGGTTTGACCCTTCCAGTTTCGCTGTTTATAATATTCCAAGTCGTTTTTACTACATTCGCGCTGCTTTTTATTTTATTATTTATAAACATTGCTTTGGCTGCAGCACAAACACGTTTAAACATTTTCGAATATTTCCTAACAAAATCATTAAAACTGTTACTAGTGTTATAAGTCCGTTCATCGTAAAGATCACATAGTCTTTGTCTACTTTTGTGAATTCCCACAGTCGCCCAATCACTAAATTTCAATGAATTATTAATAGTTATGATTTTGGACCTAAAAACGTTATCACGTTCACTTTTGACTATGTTGAAAACTGAATTATACAATTTATTGGGATCGTTAACGTACGGAAGTTCAGTTAGTTTAAGCATTACATTATTTCTATAAGCTTTAAGTCGACCATTATTTATCGGAACACATGTGATATCCTTTTTTGGCATTTTGTCAACAGTTATATTAAAAGTGGCCAATTGACCGCAGTGATCAGAAGTTAATTTATTTATAATAGATTTATTACTAGGTACGGCGTTAGTATAAATATTGTCTAAACAAGTGGCAGTAGTAGAAGTTATTCTAGTAGGCACCAAGAAAAGATTCACAAGATTATAACATTGGAAAAATGATATGAGCCTACTGCTAGCACTGGAATCTTCTAATAAGTTAACATTGAAGTCACCACAAACAGCAATATATTTATTTGGATTATTTAATTTGCCTAAAACTTCATCTAATCTTTTTTCAAATAGTTCGTAAGATGAATGAGGGGGTCTGTACACGCTTAATATAACAAGCCGTTCAAGCTCTATGCAGGATATCTCTATAGTCCGCTCAATAGATAGGCTCACAATATCTGTACGTTCTTTAAATTTTAAATGATTTTTAATAAGAATCAAAGAGCCGCCATGAATAGCTTTTTCTCTGCTGTTTCATGAATTGGGCTATTGTGGGGAGTCGTAAATCTATATGGAGGCTAGCGTTGCGTAGTTACCACGGGGCACACGTCGCGTTGCGCATGAATCTATTTTGGAGAGCCTGCAGGCGGTGTATAAGCGCGGGATTTGCCTGATCGAATGCGACACTGGCGTACGTCATGATTGAGCGGATGCAGGTCGTGTACAATCTCACCTTATTTGGAAAGGAGAGTTTGCTATGCTTGTATAACAAAGTGGGCGCGATCGCGGACGGTTTTCACGTGTGCCTTCACGCTGGCGAAACCCTATAAAATGTGGAGGGTTAGTGTAACTAGTGCAGTGTTATTAGTGATCTAAAATCATTGTCTGGCCGCCATATTATTAAGTATATTTTAAATATATTTTGCTCAAGTTTCAATGTAAAGCTTCTTTATGCTGCTGACAGATTGACTGCATGTTTGCAGTTGACGTGTGAAGTCGTAATCAACTTCACGTATTAACTGCATGCAGTCGAAAGTGACTTCATGCAGCCGAGATGGACTGTATGCAGTTAATGTGGGAAGTAGGTTATCAATTTCAATCGAGGTCTCGGCTGCATGAAGTTGTTTACGACTTCACGTTTTAACTGAACATGCAGCCAATTTGTTAGTGAGCCTTAATGCGTCGCAATTATAGCATCAGCATTAAGGTGTGTTCACGATGCACAAATTCTGGCAATATATTGCCAGAGTTTGTGCATTATGAGTCTATATTTAGGCTATTTTCATATATTGTTTACTTAATAAAATATGCATAGAAAACTGAACACACTGACTGTCATTTTACCCATTAAAACTCATTACAAGTCAATAATTTACAGAAATATTATTGTCACAGATTAGAGACAACGATATCTATTACATTGAAACCTCGGGTTACAGGCATTGACCTAAAGTTACAGAGGTCAATTTTAAAACAGCCAAGTTCAATGATCAAGGTGGGAGTATAGTATTTTCAGTGTTTTGTCCACGGAACATGTAAATAAGGGTTTTTTATTTTGTCTGTTGAATTCCTATCTAGCCAATACGACTATTAAACAGTTACAATATATCTACGAGTAGCGTCGTACTGCCGTCACGACGACGATGTCAAGATTCGACAAGGTTATTATTGGTGGTTACAGGTACCCCACAAAATAGACCACTGAACCCATTGACTTACAAATAAACAATGACTGAACCATAGCTTTTTACTCTGAAAACCCTAATAAAAGGCGTCGATTTTATAAGCACTGGGTATGTGTACGTTTAACCGATTTAATGTAATGTTCAAAATATATTATATCGTTAGATGAAAATGACCTGAATTTTTTCCTTGTTTAGCATTTACTATTGTTTAAGATATTAGAGAAGTAAATATGTACCTAGAAATATACAAATTAATCAATACATTCAAACGAAAATAAGTACGTTGAACAATAAAATTTAATGCTTGCTATTTATTGCGTGCACTGTTTAAAATTCATAATCATAAACCATATAATGTTTAGTAAATGTGTGGTAAATGCTATAAGCTTAGTAATCATGTTGTTCATGGTCACCGAGTATTTAAACTCGACGTTCATGGTAGGTTGTTAGAGCTACCACCAGCGCCATCTAGTTAGTTTAATAAGAAGTACTAGGAAAATTTAAAACCAGATTTTCTCCAAGCGGCACCTGTTCATCTTGATTTCTATGCAACTTTATAGATGGCATGAAAATACTTACTATTTAGACTAAAAATAGATATTCTCAACAAACAGACATGACAGTAACTTTAGTCGAATAATTTTATATTAATTACCTATCAATATTATTTGTAGGTCAACCTCCAATCCAAACTCTATGATTCAACAAAGATTTTCCACTAACCAAATCATAAAAAAGATGCAGAGACTCAACACGGCAGATATCTACGTGCTCCACCTATTACGGGTCTTTTCAACATGTCTCTCGATTCCAGGATAATAGGTAAAGTAATAGGAGTGGGGAGAGTCTGACATAATACCCGCCCGTTGCACCAAGTACCAAGTCTGACATAATATTACTGTATGAAAAAGAGAACTCAGTCGATATATCCAACTATAGACCGATCAGCCTACAGCCAAATATGTACACACGCCAGCCCATCAAGCTACACATTGACGTATTTTGTTCCGTTGCAATGGAGGCTATTTTCGAACAAAAATGTGTAGTCTGATGTGCCGTTGTCCGTACAAGTTGTTTGCCTCTTGCGTGGTAGAACGGCTCATCAAATATACTGAAAAAAACCCATCTCCAGTACAAGCCAGCTTCAGAAGAACCTTCTATTCTACAGACCACATACACGCAATAGCTCAGATAATAGAGAATTATGAAGATCGAAAAAGACCGCTCTTCCTTGCATTTATCGATTATACAAAAGCTTCCAACTTCATTTCTCACAACAATATGTAGAAAGCTTTAGCACATTGTGGCGTCACAGATGAAATAAAAGAAATTATAAAATATATTTACCTATGGTAAAACTATCAGTAGAATAAAAATAGAAACAAAAGGTTCTGAAATAAACATTTGCAGAGGAGTCAGACAGGGAGACCCACTTTAACCAAAAATATTTATAATTATAACTATACTACAAAACGTAATGAAGAACCTAAGCTGGGAGACAAAAGACATTTATGTTGAAGGAGAATTTCTTAGTAATCTCAGGTTTGCCGATGACATAGTACTTTTTTCAGAAACACCAACTCAACTTGAAAAAAATGATCAATGAACTAGACACAGTAAAGGACTATTTACATTAGACCGTGCCGGGTACGTGCCGAGTCACGTACGAGGCTCGGATTGGAAATGCTGTGTACATTTTAAATGAAGTGATTCACATTACAACGTTCCGCGTCCGTGACACGGACGGGAGACGCCCGAGCTGCTTCCGAGCTTGTCCGAGTCTCGGATGCGGCCCGGCCCACCTTGGCTCGTTGTAATGTGAAAATTCTCCAGTGCGTCTTACGCGCCCCGTCCGAATGTGTGACTTTAAAGAGTGTGACTATGTTCTTTTTAAAAAAATGGACGATGAAGAATTCATTGGGTGCGTAAGAAATTACCCAGTGCTTTATAATATGATCAGGGCTGGGCAAAATACATGCTACATCTTAATTGAAATACAAATTGCAAAATACTTCCTTAAGGGCGCGTTCAAATTAGCCGCTGTTAGCCGCGTTGCAGCCGCGCGGCGGCCGCGCGATGGCCGCGCCATTGTCACTTTTCATACAATTTCTAGAAGCGCTGCAACCGCGCGGCGGCCGCGCGACTGTCGCGCTGCAGCCACCTTCGGTTGCATCACTGTTAGTGAGGTGTACATGTTAATTTTTCAAATTAACTACGATGGACGAAAATCGAGTTGAATTGAGAAATGAGAGCACTTCGCAATATGGGATATCAGTTCCGCCAGTTATTCTAATCGACTGGACAAAAAGGCATGGGAAAATTTATGTCTAAAATTTATTGACAATTTTAAAACTAAAACTACGTTGTGAGTATTTTTTAATATCTGTACGTGAAGTGTGTGCCCCAAGAACTCTGACCAAACGGTATATAGTTAAGGGTAAGTATATACCTTTTGGTTCTGAATACAAGTGTGAAGAATAGTGTATTAGTATTTGTAAATCCAAGATGGCGGACACGATATTTCAAAAAATGCAATATGGATAATATACTCAAATACCTCGAAAAGGATATCCATCTTGCTATTATTCTAAAAATCGTGCCCGCTGTCTGAGATTTAGGAATGCGTGCCATATTCGTAATGAGCATTCTCAAATACCTCGAAAACGATACCCAACTTGCCATTATTCGAAAAATCGTGCCCGCCTTCTTGGATTTGGAAATGAATGCCATATTCGTAAAGAGCATCCCCAAGTACCTCGAAAAGGATACCCATATTGCATTTTTTTGAAAAATCGTGTCCTCCATCTTGGATTTACAAATAAGTGCTACATTCGTAATGAGCACCCCCAAATACCTCGAAAACGATACCCAACTTGCCATTATTCGAAAAATCGTGCCCGCCATCTTGGATTTAGAAATGAGTGCCATATTCGTATTGAGCATGCCCAAATACGGCGAAAAGATACCCATATTGCAATTTTTGAAAAATTGTGTACGCCATGTTGGATTTATAAATAAGTGCTATATTCGTAATGAGCACCCCCAAATATCTCGAAAACGGTACCCATCTTGCCATTATTTGAGAAATCGTGCCCGCCATCTTGCATTTAGAAAAGTCGTGTTAGCCATCATGTATTCAGATATAAATGCCATTCTCATAAGGATTACCAAAAATAAATTTTTGAAAATTCTTGACAACCATCCTGGATTTAGAAATTAATGTCACATTCTCAATAAGCACTCCCAAACAACTCGAAAACGTCTATAATTCTCGTTGTCGATCGACAATGTCGATTATACGTTGTCGATTATAATAATACGTTCTGGTATTATTTTAAATGTTTTTTTCTTCAGTTTTAACAAAATAAGTGAAAGTAACGTTTCTTCGTCAGAATCAATCATGTCGAAAGATAACTGAGTCGAAAGATAAAACATCACTAAAAATTTGATCGCACTTCAGCAGCGCGACAGTCGCGCGGCCGCCGCGCGGTTGCAGCGCGGCTAACAGTGGCTAATTTGAACGCACCCTAAATGTATTTAAAATACAAAATACCAAATACTTTATTGAGGTGTATTTGAAATACAAAATTCTTTCATGGTGTGTATTTAAAATACGAAATACTTTATTAGTATACCTGTCGCGACATGTAGAAACCAACAATTTCCTTCAAAGCTTTTTCCTTCCACAATACATATCTTGAAAAAGAAGTTTTAAATATTCAGTTTTACCAGAAAAAAACTGTTAAACCAATCAATACAACCATACTACACAGCACGAAGTACGTATAATTATTATTAATAATCTCATACATGACGAATACTGTATATACGTTTAAATGCCGTTCATAACACGTTCACAACACAAATTAGCCTCTCACGCGATACGCTATCCCCATCTACTCGGCCCATAAAGGATGCAAATGTGCAATTTAAACCAACCGCAAAATGGCGGCTATCTGGTTTCGCAAATGAAAGAAAAGCATTCAGTTTAAATACAAGTTTTTATAAATCAAAATTATTATTCTGCATTACTAAATAAATACCCCCCGCACTACCAACTAAAAAAATCTCTAATAAAACTGCAGGTCGCGAGGAAGAAAATTGACGAATCCTACCAAAATTCTCATTGTAACGACCTAAAAATGGTTTATGGTTTTAAATACATCCTATAGTGAATAGTTTTGTGTTTGAGTTATATTTTACTTACAAAATTAATTTAAGTACCTACCTTAAATAGGCCGCTTTATCATCAGCTTTGTTTGCTCGACGGTAGTAGGTATACCAAGCAGGGTGATGGATGAATTGAGGATAGGTGAGGTAAATAATCAAGACAAGCAATACAGTAGCACCACTCGGTACCAACACATTTATTACAACCACTATTCTGCCCTGCTAAGCCGAAAGGCGCTATCTCTGAGTTACGCCTTTTTAGATTTTTTTTATGCCATTCAATAGCTATAAAAATTTCACATCTAATGGTATAATAGAAATAGCGCTATCTAACTTAAAACATTTAAAAAACCACTAAGAAGTATTTTTAAATACAATACAATTACATAAAATGCAATTTACAAAAAGTCGATTTTCTCAAAACTTACTCCGATTGAGATAGCGCTTTTCGGCTTATCAGGGCAGTATTAGCGGATTACATTAATAATAATAATAAATAAGATTGTTTATTGAATAACTTATTGTACAAATGAATAACTGCGATAATATATTATGCGAAATAAAATATTATGCGAATAAATGTAAAATATAAAACATTGAGAATCCTGTATTCCAGGTAAAAAGTATTAATTGTACAGGTGGACATACGATTAAATTATAAACGAAACAAATAATTAAACAATAAAATGCATACCATATACCTATGCGCTAATCATATACCTATTAGACAACATTTATTTTAAGATAATTAATAAATTTTCTGTATCATCGTAGACATATTTTGAAGGAAATCTCGGAGAATTTTCTTAACCTTTATGTAACAAAAAAGATATATGGCTAATTTGGTGTTTAATATATTCTACAAAAATGGCCCAAAAAACACAAAAAATCTGGAAATAAACACTTGTTTTGATGATACAATATTTTTCTTTCAATAATAAAATTAATAATACTAATAACGCACACGCTATTGTACGTGAGCTAATTGGCCTTACTTAAAAAAAATCTAACTATCTAACCAGCCCACCTTCCGCCAGAAGAGCATTAGATGGTTCAGGGCCGGTATCGCTGCTAAGAGAGACCTTGCTGTATCAAGAGTTTGATGTCTAATGTCGTCTATTAGTGGTGTAGTCCTGGAGAACATGTGAATTCCAACCGCAAAGTTTTCAGATTTTGTTAAAAAAAGGTATGATTTTATCTATCATTGAATAATTGCCCGTTCTTGAGTTCTTGTGTAAATTTGTAAAAAAATATCATATTAATCTATTTAATAATAACGCATAAAAGTATAATAATACTAACGCACACACTCAACATAGCCCCGTACTAGGGAAACAAATAAGTAAGTAAGACAGAATGGAAAATAAAGTGTAATTTATTCCTGATCGAGAGTTTCACTACAAAGAACACCCACCACTAAAAACAAATAAATTGTTTTTGCGTAAAGCTCACATTAGCTAGCATTTTGAGTGTAGTTTTTGTTACATGCTTTTACATACGAAGTATTAACTGTTATTTTATACACAAAATTAATCACCCATTTCACAAAATATATAAAAATTATTAAATACAAATGGGTTTGTAACCGGCCTTATTTCCACGACGAGTATCACTGGGCAGCGGTAGCCGTCAGCTTTTTTTATACAAAATTACGAAACTCGGAAAAATATCAATGAATCCTGCATGTAAAGAAAATGTAATGTGTTATTCCAGTGTATAATTGATTTAAAATTTGTAATATAATATTATTTTGCAGAAAATGAAATCAATATTTACGTAATGTAATCATGAACAGGATTGGCAATGGTCTGATTGAGTAGTAAAGTTTCGAAGCTGATTTCTTTTAGAAATATTTATGTTAGATACATTGACTTACAATTATATGGACGTCGGGTCCGCGCAAAAAAGTGTTCGCACTTGTAAGGCGCTAAAATCGTATACAGAGCGCGACACTCCGCTTTAGTCTTCATTTGTTCTACTGACAGCGCGATACTGCGATGACATTACAATTTAAATTTCGAATAGGTTGACTTGGGACATTTTTTTCGTGGTTTTTGTATTAGACCCGTCGTCCATTTATTTGTAAGTCAATGGTTAGATATGTCTTATTCTACGACGTAATTATATTATCATTTAATTAATCAAATTAAAAAAAAAACGCTACTTACGGTATGTTTTCAATAAATACACACCGAAATCACCAGCCCAAACAATCGCACTCACACGATTGTCGTGACGTATTTTTGAAGTTGTTTATTTTTTAATATGACAGATCCAGACATTAAAAGCTTTATGGTTTGCTAGAGTAGTTACCGAAATAGCAATTAATATTAGTTCTTTTACCTGTTACAACTTCGATATCTGATAAATCCGTATAAAATCATCACCGGCTCTAGGTGTGCTATGCTTCCAGAGACGCACGAATCGCGCAACCCAATGTGGCAGCTTGCGTCCACGGCAGTATGTGTCGCGTGAGCGGAAAGATGGTTCACTAAAAACACAAATTCACAATACCGTATAACCCTATAACCCTACTACGCTAAATATAACCGCGAAAAGATGACTTTGACGTCTTTGACAATACCATGCACTGTTGCCACCTGCAAATGTGCTTCTACTGCATTGAATATGAGTATTTAAGATGTCGTGAGTGTTGTGTGTCGGTCTAGTGAGAACCCTAGTGCACAAATAAATAATAAACATCAAGTGCGGGTGCTCTTCAGTCCCTTCGAGACCATGTTGCATTACGTCCGAAACGTCGAGGTAAATAAAATATGTTTTATACGTGATTAAGTCCCGAATTCAAAATCAAATAATTTCATACTTTCAATTTTTCGAACGTGCCATTTTACACACACATACACACACTCACACACGTCACCATTGAGTTCAATATCATATAAATCTATGCTCGTCACACATTGACTTAAAATTATATGGACGTCGGGTCCGCGCTAAAAAGTGTCCGCACTTGTAAGGCGCTAAAATCGTATACAGAGCGCGACACTCCGCTTTAGTCTTCATTTGTTCTACGGACAGCGCGATACTGCGATGACATAACAATTTAAATTTCGAATAGGTTGACTTGGGACATTTTTTTCGTGGTTTTTGTATTAGACCCGTCGTCCATTTATTTGTAAGTCAATGTCGTCACATAATAGAAAGTACACTGAAAAAAAAAAGTTTTTTGTTGAAATGTATTTTACAACGAAAGTATTTGAAATATCAATTACAAAATACATTTTTAGGGAGTAATTGAAATACAAATACAAAATACGTATTGACTCAGTCTAATTTAACATCGTGCGGCACGTGCGAGGCTCGGATATTTCGCACACCGATCGCACTCGGCACGGTCTAATGTGAATATAAATATGCAGCACGTCTGGGGCTCGGATGACTCGGACACGGCTCGCGCCCTGCATGGTATAATGTGAATCATCCTTAAGCCGTGAAATTGGTCTGAACTCAACTCTGAAAGATAAAGATCATTAACATACCCATCACGGTGAACAACATTGCACTAGAATATGTACAAGAATATTTTTATTTGGGTAAACAAATTTCATTAAAAAAATCTCGGAATATTGACGAAATCGACAGACGAATAAAGGATGTTTCACATTAGACCGTATCGGGCGCGAGCCGTGTCTGAGGTATCCGAGCCTCGGATGTGCCGCACGATTTTAAATTAGACAGAGTCAGAGAGTCGTATTCTAGAACTCTACTCAATGCTCAAGTCAGGATTGCACTGGAAACACAAACACTAGGAAATACGACCCTAATGGCAGGGACTTGAGTATGATTTCGAATGCTTTAAACCATACTCAAATCCTGACTTGAGCATTGAGTAGAGTTCTAGAATACGACTCTCTGACTCTGTCTCAGGATTTGAGTATGGTTTAAAGCATTCGAAATCATACTCAAGTCCCTGCCATTAGGGTCGTATTTCCTAGTGTTTGTGTTTCCAGTGCAATCCTGACTTGAGCATTGAGTAGAGTTCTAGAATACGACCCAGAGAGTGTTCACATTACAACGAGCCGGGGCGGGCCGGGCCGCATCCGAGACTCGGTCGAGCTAAGAAGCAGCTCGGACGTCACTCGTCCGTGCGATGGACGCGACACGTTGTAATAATGTGACTCATTTCATGTACAATGTACGCAGTATTTCCAATCCGAGCCTCGTACGTGCCTCGGCTCGCGCCCGGTACGGTCTAATGTGAATAGTCCTTAACACTGTCGTGGAGCTTCAAAGAAGTTTCCAAATCAAGAATCCCGGTGAAGTGTTAGACTCATGCATATTACGATTAAAGGATGGAAAAAAATTACGTTGCCTATTATGTGGCTGTCAAACTTGGATATAATAATAAATGCACAGAAAATAAAATACAAGTATATCAAAGACCAATGAAGAGGATACTACTGAATTACTGAATTAGAGCATACTGAATTTAAAAAGAACAGATAGAGTATAAATGCAGATATGAGAGAAACCACAAATGTCATCGATACTCTGAAACACTGCAAAAAATTAAAATGGAAATGGGCTGGCTACATCGATCGCATTGAAAATGACAAATGGCCAAAAAAAAATCACGTTGACAGGACCACTAAACAAGAGGACCAGAGGTAGACCAACAGAGGGATGGGCAGATGAAATAAACAAAGCAGCTGGCAAAGACTGGATGAGCAAGGCGAAAGACTGAAAACTGTGGAGTGCAAATGGAGGAGGCCTTTACTCGAAGAGAGGTCCCTAATATTGTGTTATAATTATTATTAATCGTAAAATTAAATTAGTTCATTTTTTTTATTATTGATATTATTATTTTTATTTTATGTTGAATTAATCAATTATTATTATTATTATTACAGAATGTATTATTATATTATTTGTAGGTACCTAATATGATATAAAATTATATTATATTCTGGTAAAATATTAACTTCGGTTGGTTTTTGGGCCACAAAATTCTAAATATATTTTGTTTTCTGTGCCAAAAACTCGCCATATTTTCCCAGATCGCAAAAACACCTAGAAATGCGCTTTTTTAGCTTGCTAGTGGAAATTTGAATTTGGCGAATAAGCTTCGTGGATGAACAGATCTTATAATGAATAATGAAGAGTTGTATGCTGATATTGTTCTTGCAGCCGAACCCTCTTCAACATCAGAGTAATTAGTTACTTATAATATTGACCGAATAACTCCGAAGCGGAAAATTAAGAGAACTTGGGAAATTCACCCTCTAAAGAAAATGGTACCACCAACGACGTTAATCTATAGACAAGAATATTCACTGAAACTTATATTATAAACAAAACACTTTCAATAGTTCAATAGTGATACCATAGTGACTATGAGT
Organism: Hyposmocoma kahamanoa; assembly: GCF_003589595.1. Taxonomy (NCBI): domain Eukaryota; kingdom Metazoa; phylum Arthropoda; class Insecta; order Lepidoptera; family Cosmopterigidae; genus Hyposmocoma; species Hyposmocoma kahamanoa. The sequence continues at coordinate 7,749,493 of NW_020653200.1, forward strand.
GATACTTTGTTTTTGTGTTGAATGTTGTCAAAGAGTATCAGTACGGTAGTACCGCGGCCAGACGTGACAGTTTTTACCTATTGGGAATGAGCTAGACAGGCAGGTAATGTTGACTGTTCACCAGTGTTATCCTTAGTTGGGGAATTAACGTAAAGCACCTGGTCAGGTCGCTATTACTTTCACAATACATTTCATTGTGCTTTGACCCAGGGGCCTTCCGCTTACTTTATTATAACTTATATTACTAAAAAGAAAACAAATTAAGTGAAAGAAAAAAACACAGTCGAGTTGTTGAAATTATTGGTATTATGTCAGGTACTTTTCCATGCGGAAGTTCGAATATGATATCCATAGTAACTATTTTATTCATATTATCCCTACTCTGTTGCTTATTAACGTATGATATTGAAGTGTTGTGTCTTCACGGCACACCAGTGAAACAAAGCGTGTGCACCTAGTACGCTAGTATACATAGATATTGTTGGGTAGTACATTATTTATCACAGCTACAGGTGAATTTCATTTTCCGAATTTTAATGGCACTCATTGAGTGATTTTTGTAAAACCCTTTTTTCTTTTGGTTTTAAGGTCTTAAACGTACAAATAAGTTCAAGCAAAGTCAATAATTATAAAATCACAGAAATAGTTAAGTTAAATACAATAAAAAACGATATTTTAGGTCACACGAATGAGATTGCATTAACACAAATGATTGTCTCATAAACATGACAATGAGAAAAACGGCATAGTAATGAGAAATTACTATTTCAACACACATTTTATCGTTTTATTTTGTTAATGTCATATAAACTTTGTTGTACATCAATATATCATCATCACCACCACCATCAACATCATCATCATGATCACCATTATCATCAGCATCATTACCATTCACATCATCATCACAATCATCGTCACCATCACTCTAATCATCATCGTCATCATCACCACCATCATCATCATCACCACCGTCATCACCACCACTTTCACCATCTAATTGTTATATTTCAAGTAAATGTTTGGCTTAAACTGACTATTAGACTTAAAAGTAGACAAGAATGAGAGCGATAATAATGATATTTGGATACATTTTTAAAAGTCAAGTGTGTGAAATATGCTGGACCGTTATAAAAGTGCATGGTTTTTAAAGTTCCCTTTGTCTAATTGATGTACAATAAAGTTTATAAAACGATTACTTAATACTTATTTAGATAGATTGCTTTACATTAATGAGACCGATTTAGTCACTAGCGCTGAAATTGGTATTTAAGTCGATTTTTTGCTAAAACGGAGATGCACAGGTTACTTCACTGTGTACACTCCAATTCGAAAGGAGCCCCTTCTCACGTGTGCGAAGGGTGAATGTGATGCGGTATGAACTTTTGTTATTAGGAGGGTTTTAGTTGAATTGACACTAATGATAAGAAAAATTGAAACACATTTTGTATTCCCAAGAAAACATGTTTGTTTATGATAAATTGGAAAGTTACGGTATGTATTCGACGTGTAAGTTATTAGAGTTTATCCTCGAGGGGAAATATTGCGATTTCCTCGAGTGTTTAACTTTTTTTGTTCTATTCTTAAAATTAGGGCGACGTGGAACCGTCTGCCATGAATGAGAAATTGCCCACTTTTTCATTTTTTGTTTATTACGGTGACGTAGTAAAGTAGTATTTTTATGTGTAACACGGACTAAGTAAGTAAGCAATCATATTAAATAAATAATGCTTAGCATTCATGTAATAACATAAAAGTTTTAAATTTTTATTGAATTGATATTCAATTATTTTTTGCGAAATTATTCCACTAGTTTGTTATAATTATTAATACAAAGAGAAAAAACCAAATACAAAGATACGACGCAAGCACATAGAAAAATTCGTGAGGTCCGCTGGTTCGTTCCGTTGCTTAGTTGGTATAGGGTCTGGCACGGTAAGCTAGAAGACGTCGATTCGAATCCGGCCGGATCGAGGGATTTTTTTCTGAGTGTTCGATCTTTGTATTAATTCTTATAACATAAAAGTTATTGAAAGGGACACATTTTTGGAGGTTATCTGAAAACGACCCTACAACGAGTGCCGCCGAATTGAAGCTACCGAATGTCTCCAAAACCGAGATGAAGCATCAACTATTTTATTATGAAAATGGATTCTATAAGATAATCGCAAAAGATCAACACAATGGTTAAGCCTTAGAAGACATGGGGAGAAATTCGAACAATGTCCAAAAAAATTACCTACAGAAAAATGTTAATAGCTATGTCTGGTGATTTAGGCGAGAGATAATCTATCATAGCTTCCTTAAATCGGGCACGATATGAAAAAATTCGGACGATGACTGCAAGTTTCGTAAAGAAATAGCCACATTGCGGGACAACCTACCTTCACAGCTATCTACTTCTACCTACATAACATCATCTTTACCTTACAGTAGTTGTAGATTGTAGCTCCATCACCTTCCATACTCAACGAGTAACATATTTTTGCATACAAAAAGAAATTAGTTCGATGGAAGCAGTTGAAAACGAGTTCTAATACTTTATGTTCCGTTCCGCACCAGTCTGCCGCAAAGGAATAAATAAGATTCATCAAGATGGCAGTGTATATAGATAGCAGCATTGCCCTTGTTTCAATTCTTCTACATAGGTACAACTGCAATTCCATAGTTTTAACTTTTATCGCTTTTGATCACAAAATATCGTTGTCGGTATTTATTAGTGTTATTATAATATAAATGAAGTTGAACTTTTACCCGAGTAAATAAAGCCCAATTACATCAACTTGTGATAGATACCTACGGCTGAACCTGTACATATGTATTTTAACTCGTAAAAATCTGATGAACTCGTTATGGTTTTTTACTAATAAGACTGCATAGACGCTTGATGGACAAAGGACATTTCCTTTACGTTAATTGATCTGTATTTTTCTCTAGTTTAATCTGTGACAACAAAGAGATTCGTTGAATTCGGTGTGACAGCTACAGCGATGTAACTTAGTGACGTCAAAGATTATCAATATGGCGGACATTTTTTTTTGTACCTCCTTCCACCCTCCCGATATTAATTACTTGGGGACCTTGAATATTCTGTATATTTAATATTTGTTTGTAATGATTAGTTTTAAATTAGAATCCTGATAAGTTACGAGCCCTGTAACCCATCTACGGTGGTGAGAGACAGAATGGCGGGTGTAGGTACCTTAACGGATCCTGACAAATTTGACATAAAAAAAATGTACCTAATTTTTACTAATTAGTACCTCTGTTTAAAAAAATTGTACCTCCATCAGAAGGAAGTTATAGCAATATTAAAGGTACACCCGCCGTATTGGCTGTCAATATGGCGGATGTACCTCGGATTAGCAGTATTTATTTCATAACTATAAAAACTTCTAATTCCAAAAATTTGTACCTTAATAGTACTCTAAAGTAAAGGAGACTCCAGGTCGATCTGCTCGTTAGTTTCTGAGAAATAAGACAAAATATGTTGAGATTTCAGAGTGCCGCGTGTGCGTCTTAACGAGTCCTGACATATTTGGTACCAAAAAAATGTACCAAAATTGTACATTTTTTGTACAAAATTGTGTGACAAGCGCCTGTTCTTATATAGTTTATTTCATGAAATGATCGGAAAAAGGTGTTCCACATATATAGATACATAATAAAATATTTATTTTAGACTCTTGGCTTTCCGCAGTGTTTCCCGTTGGCCAGAGAGAGAAGACCTAAAAGATTTATTATTATTATAATTACCATTGACTTACATTTATTTGTAAGTCAATGATAATTACTATCATATTTGCTGAGTTCATATATAATTCTGTGAAAAGTTTGTGTTGAAAGTGAAAAAAAAAGTAGAAATCTACTTATTGTTTTACAGTGTACGTTACTTTTGTTCAACAATTATCTCTTTCTGAACTGACTGAACATAACAACACCTACATATATCATTGACGAGCTTGTCAAGAAAATAAAGATACTTATTTCCGAAGGCGAAGAAGCGAATCATTTGTTTCATGAAAACTTGACGAATAGTTACTGACAATGCTTCAGAAATGTTTTCATATTTAGATATTATGGTCTATAAATTGTGAAGGCGACTCTAAGTTTCATGTCATATATTACCTGATTAACCAAATTATTCGTTTCATCTTACATAACGTCGTCTTAAATGCCAGCTGAGTCCATTTTGTAGTACATGAGGTATATGATACGGTTGTCAAAGGGAAATACATCAAATGTCAAAACAAATGTTTTTCCAAGTGTTTTCGTTTTACTACACAATACGGCATCATTGACAAGCGCGCTGTCAGTCGAACAAACGAAGACTAAAGCGTGAATGACGCTCTGTATACGATTTTAACGCCCTATGAGTTCGGACACTTTTTAGCGCGGACCCAACGTCCATATAATTGTAAGTCAATGGTTTTATTGAATTATTTGCATGTATTGTAATAAAATTTACAAAAATATTGACAGTGAGAACAATTGAGTATTAATAAAAATTCGTCGCTGCAGCGTTACGGGATGTGGCATTTGAAAAAGCGAAGATCGACCGAATGTAACATTGTACAGGCACATGTTATTTTTCTGTCTATTAATCACACAAAAGCCCAAATATCTCATGTAATTAGACATATTTAAGTAGTTTATTCATAAATCTAGCCAAATTTTGCTTCGGTTTTGTTTGTATATTTTAATGATTATTGTTAACGATTATTTTGAGATAGTGTTGTTCTTGGAAGTGTACATATTATCGATTTTCTGTTATTAAACTAATTCACCACGAGGTTTTTATTATTATTATTTTTACTATTTCAAGTTTATCTAAAAAAGAAAATAGAATGGTTGGAAATCATACATAGAATCAAAGACCATCTTCATTTATTCGCTTCAATTTGAAGAGTCAAATTTTAACATAACTTTGAATGTAACTAGTTTACATGGTAATGCAATTCCATCGTTAGGTTTATTGGTAAATACTTTTATATTTAATCTAGATTAAACACGACTCATTTACTAGGCATTCTCAATTCATGAAAACAAAATTATCCACTCGTTTCCGATTTTTTCCCACTGACAAGTCTAACTACTAACAATTCTTATTTTATAAAGCCAAGAATACAAAGACCATGTTCGTCTAACGTTGCCGGGTGAAGGCCAATATCAACATATAGACAGCCTATTTGCCTTGCCTTGCCATCGTTCGGTGTCACTCGCCTAGCTGACCGAGCGAAGGCGAGCGCTAACGTGTATAGAGCTCGTTTGACGTGGCTTGTCACAACTCGCAGTCGCTCGTGACTACTTGTCTTACTTCGGAGAAGTGTCGATTTTTCTGCACAAATCAAAGGCGCTCGGCCAATAGCAGTCAATTCACATTCTATAATCAGGCATTTGCATGCTATTTAATATGTATATATATATATATATATATATGCGAAACATGTGTATACTAACACTATCTCTTGTTACATCTCCTGTTATACCATGTTTTAAACCAATAAACGTAAGATAATAATATTGTAATTAATAATATTACTACTTTAATTTACTTCCAAAACTAAATGGAAGTATTTAAGATTCACTTAAATCAGTCACTGATATTAATTCTATACCAATGCATAAATACAAAAAAGCTTACACTATTTGTATTTATTATATATTTATTTAATCTTGAGGTTGTAAATGTATAGGATTAATATTTTAAAGTTTTCTCTTTTTTATATACTCTCAAATTACAAAAATTATTTTTTTCTGTGCAAATTCACTTTTCGTAATATTTGAGTATTTGTAAACGCAAAACAATAAATTCAAAATTTCATGTGACATTCCCGGATATTCTCATAATAACCTAAAATATTCCCAAATGGAATATTGATCTATTTTAATTAAATGTTTGCATGTCGATAATGACTTATCGATAGATTACGGTATGACACTACAGATATCCGCCATTTGTTCGTTCAATTTTTGTTTAGGTATGCACGTTCTTTCCGTAGTTAGGGCAGCTCCTTTCTTTTTTTTCCATCCTCTAAGATGGAAACCAAAGGACATGTTATATTGACATATATAAATCAGACGTTATATGTACATGAGGCATTTCGCCATTGAAAACATATACATGTTATTGTCTTTGTTTAACTATTGCGTGCCGTCGTAACCCATAAGAGATAGTATTACATTGATTTGTGCCAAACACGGGAATCGAAAATACGTAACGTCATCTTAAATGCTAACTGTATCCATTTCGCCATTTTTGTAGTACGGAGCCGTTTGCCAATGGGAAGTACATCAAATTTCAAAATCAATGTTTCGCCAAATGTTTTGTTGAATTATTCCCATGAATTGTAATTAAATGGACAAAGATATTGACAGTGAGAACAATGAACTATTGGTAAAATTGCGTCGCTGCAGCATTAAGGGATGCGGCATTAGAAAAAGCGAAATTCAACGGAATGTTACATTGCACCGGTTTTATTTTACTAAATCATACAATAGCCCAAACATCTCTGTATATTTTGATGATTGTTGATAACGATTATTTTCGGATAGAATTATTTTGAGATAGTGTTGTTCTCGTAAGCATACATATTATCGGTATTCTGTTATTAAAACAATTCACTACGAGGTTTTCACTATTTCATTATTATTTTTATTTTTGAAGTTTGCCTACAAACCAAAAAAGAAAACAAGAATGGTTGGAAATTATAGGACTGCCGAATATAAACATAGGATCAAATACCATTTTGTTTGTTCGCTTCATTTTGAAGAGGAAAATTTTAATAGAACTTTGAGTGTAACTATAGTTAGATGCATGTAATAATTTTGACTAGAAAGACTCATTACTAGGCATTCTCGGTTCCATATAACAAAACTGACAGCCACCATCATGTGGACAGCTCGAGATTAATTTAATAGACTCATGTTTGTTTAAAACGAAGTTAAGTAAGCGGTTAAATGAAAATATTTTTTATGACTTAAATGATTTATTTCACAGGAAATTAGATGTAAAATTTTATCTTGATTATAATCATTTATAATCAATGAAATTATTTTTCCGGAAACTATTTGACCAGGCAACCGTGACCATGGCTGTAAAGGGCCCGAAACCTTGGTTTGATTGAAAAAACAAATAAACGCGATTTAAATCCGGAATAATAGTTTCATTTCCTATGTGTAACAATCGCAAAAACGTAAGAACTCGATATTTAATCATTCTTGGCAAATTTCATTTGTAACTGTGACATTTCTTGTGACATTTTTATTGTTATCGTAGTTTAATATATCATTGTTTAATACGCGAAACATCTGTTTATACTGGCACTACTATACTGGGTCTCTTTTTATATCTTCTGTTTATATATTATACGTGATGTTAAAATTATCGATAAGATTACTACTATTATACATATAATGGTAAGTCAATGCATATAAGTAATTTTATTTATTTCAAAAATTAAAAGGAAGTGTTAAAGATTCATCTAAATCAGAATCACTGATATTAATTCTATACCAATGCATAAATACAAATAAGCTTACAATATTTGGAAACCTTTTAAAAATTTCTTTCTGATATCTTGAGATTGGAAATGCGTAGGAGGTCTAAATCTAGATTTAGATTACAATTTATTTCTTTTTTTAATATACTCTCAAATTATATTTTTTCTGTGCAAATTCAGTGAGTATTTATAAATGCAAAATAATAACTTCAAAATCTTATATGACGAAAAAATCTCAATTTTTTCCATCCTCAAAGTACTCAATCATCATGAAAGTACGTAATTAGCATTAGAAAAACGAATAGCAAAGTTCAGGGAAAGTATCATAGTGATAGAGTATGCCATGGTCAGATTAGATGTGAAAAGTGAGTAAACTGTCAAAGTGAGAATAGCTTGTGATAAGTAGTAACTAGTAGTTAGAAGTAGCTTAAAAAGAACGTTACGCCTGATCACTTAAAAAAATTTTGAAAATTAACGGGTGAATAGACTATCAAAAGCTTTTGCTAAACCTAGAAAAATGCCTAGAAAGGTTTTGCTTTGTTTATTTTATTGGCTTGTGATTTTTTTATTTTTACTATTTTACTGTCGTAGTCTATTTTATTTACAATATGTAACAATAGTTTTCAAATTTTACAGTTTTTGACTGAACACTTATTTATTGCGAATCTGTACCCAATAATATGTATGTATAACATAACTATAGGTATGTGTCCTAATAATAATAACAGTTGAAAAGCAAAAGAGGTAATGAATATTATGATGTTTAACTACTGATAATTTTTTTTTTTGTGAAATTACTCCACTACTTTACTTAGCACCTGAAAGAAGAAAAATTCATAACGTTTGCTGACTGGATCTGCAAAAGTAGAGCGGTAGAGCGCTCGCACCGGTATGGCACAGACGCAGTTTCGAACCCTGTCAGATCGAAGGAATTTTGTGTCCGATCTTTGTATTAATAATTCTGGGTAGTCTTTGTAGGTAATATTGGACACACACATAGACAACCACAAACTGCACCCAAACTCGCGAGAGAAATAAATGTAGGCCATACAACTATTTCCTCTTATTATATATTCTTATTATTGACCTCTGCGTGGCGGTTATGGTAACTGTTCGACCACTGAGGCAATTACAATAAAGTAATAGCAAAACTTTAAAAAAAAAGATTTTTCGCTGGCGTAACAGGATTGGCGCCGGTGGGTTTGGTGGTCTTCCACCTGAGGCACCTTGATGCTCCCTTGAGTTCGATTCGTCATGGGTACACGATCATTTGATGGGATTTGCTGGGAATTTCTTGGATTTGCAAAAAAATACGACTAACAGGTATGGTGTTCGAAAAAGGAATATATATATTTTTTTGCAGTACTAATTAATATGTTTTAGTTTATTCTAATTTCTATTAATAATTAATAATAAATTGGACTTAATAAAAATTCATTCAATAAAATAATTTGTAAAACTTAATGTAGCGTAAATTGCAATGTTGTAAAATTAAAAATAAGGTATTTAATTAATAACTATTGTAACTATAGTGAGAAAATAGGGTGGTTTGCAATATTAAAATTAGACTAACTGGTTGAAGACTGTCCTACCACATCAGTCAACCGTGACCATGGGACCTTTAAAGGACCCGAAACGTCGGTTTGTTTGAAAAAATAAATATACGCGATTTAAATCCGGAAAAATAGTTTCATTTCCTATGTGTAACAATCGCGAAAACCGAAGAACTCGAAATATATTTATATTTAGAAAAAAAAAAATCATTTATCCTGCCAACATTATTTAAAAAAAACACTCTGCCATTAGCGGAGGCCAAGGCCATTCTTCAATTAGAAATCAAATGGTAAAATATTTTCTTCATAACGTGTGCTCTGATGGGTCGCCGCCCTCGACGCGTTTCGCCGTGCGTTACGAATATGGAGTGATTTTGGGATAAAAGGACGCACGATTGATCCCTCAGTTTCGGTGATGCTCGCGCTACAGGCTCCCCCTCCGAGTCGCAAGTACATCCCGGTTGCGAGTTTGACATTGGTTGCGGGCGTATCTGTATTAGCACAGCAGCGCGGTCGACGACAATGTTATCGTGGTTATCTCGACGGCTGATGAGACCTGACTAGATTGTTTTATGTAAGGAGTCAGATGAGTGCTATGAGTGCTATGCATCTCTGTTCAAAAGTTGTTTTTATTGTGCGGTGGTATTTTTTTACGCGTAGGTACATTGACAGACGGGACTACTACGTAGGTCACTCAATAAGTTTTGAGATAAAGAAAAAATATCAACCATATTAATATAATTTATTTTACATTTGTTCAAAATACTCTCCATCATTCTATCACCTACACAAAGTTTCATTCGTCTAAACCAATTCTGAAAAAACTTTTGCCATTCTTGATCCGTCAGCATTGAAATTGCCATTTCGTGGGCAACCACTGCTTCTTCGACACTCACAAAAAATTTTTCTTTCACTGTTGGGATAAAAAGAAATCGCAGGGAGCCAAGTCAGGGCTGTACGGCGGGTGATTTAAGGTTTCTATACCAGATTCCTCAATAAACGCCTTTGTTCTGAGAGACGTATGTGAAGAGGCGTTATCGTGATGCAGCATGATTCCCCGAAGCCCGGTCTTTGGTCTCCTCTCCCGCACAGCTTGGAAAACTTTTGGCAATGCTACTGTTGTGCACCATTCTAAATTAACAGACCTACTATTTTCTAACGTTGACGTCGACAAATGTCCGCTCCGAGAAAAAAAACTAGCTACCATGTTTTTGCCGACGTTTCGAGGTCTTTGCAACTTTGTCGGTAATTGTCCCTCTGCGAAGACCCAGACCGACGACTGCTTCTTGCTTTCTGGATCATATTGATAGATCCATGTTTCATCACCAGTAACGATTTCTGAAACACGTTTCGATGTCCCGTTTTCGAAACGTATAAGCATTTCTCGGCACCAATCCACTCGAGCCTGTTTTTCAGTACCGGAGAGCAATCGTGGGATCCATCGACAACAAAGCTTCCTCATTCCAAGATGTTGATGCAGGATAGTATTGACGCTCCCCGAACTAATGCCTAGGATCTTCTCAATGTTCGTGTACATGATTTGTGGGTCTTCTCGCACCAACATTTCAGATGTCCACACATTTTCTGCAGTAACAGCTGTTTCCGGGCGTCCGCCTCTTAGGTCATCTTCAAGATTAGTTTTGCTTCTTTTAAAATTCCTTAAACCACCTAAAAACTGTTGCACGAGAAGGAGCAGAGTCCTCTAATGCTGACTGCAAACGTTCCAAACTCAATTGTTCAGTTAAACTACATTTAAAATCATAGAAGATCATAGCACGCAAATGTGGTTAAGATCCATTATTGCAAAGAAAAAGCGCGGGGAAGCGTTGTAGTAAAATGACTAAGAATGTAATTTTTTTTTAATTTAGCTAATTTGCTTTTGGTGATCTATTTTTAAATAAATTAGCTTTTTAAAAACAAATAATACCTTCCATTTTTAAATTTCGAGCATCTCAAAACTTATTGAATGCCCTACGTATCAATGAAGCCTCCAGTGTTGTATAATCAAAGTGGTGATCGTCATTGTTGATCTATTTTTTTTAATATCAAATGACTGCAGAAAGAAGAAATAGTTGCAGTTCCGCTTAGAGCTTTAACTTACACAACTGAGGGGTACTACCACTGCGCCTGTAACCCTGAGAAATAAGTTGACAAGTTCCTGTGCTTGTAATTTGACCAGCACCCTTACCCTTCCAAACCGGCACGCAGTAATCGTCACATTACTGCTTGGTGGCAGAAATAGGTAAGGTGGCAGTACTTACTCTACTGCCACCTTACCTAGTACGTACTTCTAGTACGTACTCGTACCTACAAAATTAGAGCAATGCACATGATGTCGGTGATAACAAGGACGTGAATGTATTTCAAATTATATAAAGCTTGATTGCACGCGTATAACGCTTAATTATTTATACATTCCATATTAACTATTGTGAACTTTAATAATTTTATTGTTTATATAAAACAATGGACCTATAAATACTTATGTCAGAAAAAAACGTTGATTAAACTACCATTTTTAATTAAATGCGCATGTTTCATCTCGATTATTGTTATGTCCTTTGTTGAAATATCGTAATCTGTTCCTTATTTTTAAGTATATAAGAAAATTGCTAGTATTACAATATATTGTAATATTACACTATTGTTATGTTTACACAAGTATTATTATAATACTTACTTTTTTAGTAGCAGTAGAGCTCCTTGCGAAAGAGTTCGTCCACGGAAGTACTGCCACCTTACTTACTTCTGCCGCCAAGCAGTAATGTCAGCATTACTGTGTTCTGTTTTGAAGGGTAAGGGTGCTGGTGAAATTATAGGCACATGGGACTTGTCAACTTATGTTGCCGGTTGTTACGGTGCCGGGCGCAGTGGCAGTGCCCCTCAGATCTTTGCGATTTAAAGCTCTGGACGGTCTTACAGATACACAGTTTACTATCAGGCGCACGAGTTGTTCATCCCGTCACTTGATATTATAAAAAAAAACAAATTATAACACAATTCGCTGATGCCACCACACCTAATGGTGTATGATAGACATTTTTAACTACATCTACTTATAGATTATGCTTTGTCTGAGTCTACCGTAGTAAGTAAAATTGTAGTTTATTTTGCACGCCAACATTTCGCCAAAGTATGAAACTAAAAGAATTAATGAATGTAATTGATTTATTCAATCCAATTAGTTATAAACTTTTGCTTGGGGAATATTCCCCTATTGCCTACCTATTTGTTTAGTGTTCACCAAACAAATTTCTAACATTATAATCCCCATTCGCATATTTCGAAACTAATAGATTTAACTCAGCAAATTTTTCCTCACTATATCGTTAAAAGTGAAAATGATCTAAACCTCTTTTATTAACCAACTTTAAAAAAGGAAGGAGGTACTCAATTTGTAGGTTTTTTTTAAATCGACGAGTTTGATTAGAATCTTCATGGAAAATATAATAAATAATAAATAACAGTGTCTGTTTTTTCAGATGTACCAACTGGAGAATGGAGTCATTTCTACGACAGTCATCATTGAGTTCTTCATTCACAATGTGTCCAAGGTATCAAAACACTTCGTTTCTCTGCATTAGGGGATATTTAGATAAACTAAAGGGACAGAAGCTAGTGGTATATTTCAGCATTTAAGTAACAAGCTGTCTATTATGAGCTGTAGTACTTCAACACAAGCTTTTCAGCATAAGCCCCACAAATTGCAATTAATTGAAAGAATACTTTACTGTGCAGCTAAATTCCGATTCTATATTCGCAACACAAAATAATTCGTACGTTTCTTGCAGATGTAGTTGTCTGCGACGTCCACCTTGTTAGACGTGGTGGGTCAATAATGTCACTATGAAAAAATCAAGCGATCAGCCGTCAAATAGTATCACCACGAGTTTTTAAAAAGGAACGACATTCCAATTATACCTCCGTTCAACTATCTCCGTCATTCACATAACGACATACCTACGAGTTATTTTACAATCAAAATCATGCGCGATCTCTGTTCTGTAGAGACTGGCGACTGCACTATTCATTACAGATGCCTTTTATTTTAAATTCTAATTATGAACCAAGAAATAATTAGATCAGTGTAAATACCGCGTAAATATGGTTAATACAAATAAGATAATTGTACAAAATTGATCCAAAATAATAAATACGACGCATGGTCTTATAAACGAATAATGCGACAGTCCTAAGCCTGTAAAACTGTGAAGGTTATTGCGGATCAACATTTCAAATTGAATTAAACGTTCCTTCAAAGTGAGTATTAATAAATTTTTTTCCATCCTCTATCTTAGAGTTAATTAATTTTTAAAAAGAGTAATTAATCTTTAATAACGAATAATAGAAAGTAGCCGCTTGCCAAAATTGTATATCGTGGAAGTGACAAGCGTGACAAAATCACGGTGATATGTCATGTGATTTTCTTGTAACTGAAACCATATTCACGGTGATAGAAATGTAACGCTTTTCCCCATGTCTACCACTGATAACCCAATTCGCGGCCCACTGACTAGCATTTACTATCCTCTTATATATTAATATTGCGGGTCTTACACGGAGATTTGTGTCTGGTAAGGTTGAAGTTATTTTTCAGGTCTTGAAGATGTTTCATAGTAGTATATTTTTCTTTTATGAATTTCTTCTTTAATAGCTTTGTAACATCAGTGTAATTACTGGTGGTAACTTATGTAAGTAATGAGCTACAAAAGTCGAAAATCGGGATCACACTTCAAAAACTGACTTTGATTTTGATATCCTCTAAGGTTCTCTTTCTTTTGTCATACTACGCTTATTCATTGTCTTTTTAACCGACTTCAAAAGAAGGATGAGGTTGTCAATTCGACTGTATGTTTTTTTTTGTATGTTACACTATAATTCCTATAATTCTTTTTTTGTTGGAAAGAGGGTACCTCCATAGTAGTGCCATTTAATTTTGAGAGTGGCTATTCATGCATGAAGATTCATTTTTATAAATAGCGCCTAAATTTTATTTTAAGGAGCAATTATTTTAATGGTTGATTTTGCTATTCTCCAATTCAAGGCGTTTTTCTCTCTCAATATACTTTGAGTAGTGAGAACCGATTATTATTATCTCCTGTGTCAAGTTCCATATAGTGGCGAATTAGGGGATGAATCCGGGTTTGCGCACTTTCCGGTAACCGATTTCAATAAAACTTGGCAAATAGATGTAATTGCATGTACTCTTGAGTTCGGTTTTTGTAGTACTCTGTACTGAGATTACTGACTTGATTAGATTGACTCGAAAGTCTTCATTTATTTTCGTCGGCTGAGAATGCCTATTCTCACATTAATGTTAAGTTTGCAACAACTATTACTTTCATTTTATTTTGAATAGGTATATACGACAGAAGTTTATAGATTACACACTTTAGCGTATACACAGACATTGTCAAAAATATAGAGGTGTACGCGTTCGTGTCCGTTTTCGGACTATGACTGACTTATTGTTTTGGCCATAGTTTTTGTGTAGTATTTGATGTTCAATTGGCCTTAATGTCCATAACAAGACGCTCATGCCGGTTATCAACTGGTGTAGATATGATCGTAAAGCTGGTCAGTTCGTAAGGGCGCGGACTGACGATGTTGGTATCGCTTCAAACAGAGATAGCCATGAGAGGCAGATTTAGATTTTCCACCATGTAATCTTGACAAGACTGAATATCTTCCTTTTTGGCCTTTGCATATAATATATATCTATCCACAATTGTGCAGTTGTCTGCGGTGCCGAGTATAAGCAGATAGTTTGTGTGGAGAAAAAATGGAGTTTCAGGCAGGTCCCTGAGTAACGCAGAAGTCATCTATAATTAGTGTTGCCAGGTCAACAAAAAAAAAAAAAAGAAAAAAAAGGTCAAATCTGAAAAAAATCGGAAGATATTGCATCGAAAAACATTACATTGAGGAAAAAACCAGTACTTAGATGCTGAACTTACGATTACGTTGAAACACTTTTAATCGATTTTCTATAAGAATCAAACGTAGAAAATGAACCAAAATGAAAAAATGTAACTCAATTGATAAATAACGAAACTGATACATAAAGTTGCGAACACATACGTCAAGGTCACTAGACTAATATCTTTATCTGGCTTCTCATGTATTTAAATTTGGGTACGTAAAATGTCATAACATATTTACCAAAATATTTATTTTTCTTTATAACTTAACGAATTTCCGCTCTACAGAAATCACATTATTCATCAACATAAAATTTACATACCACAATGCACATACATTTAGCAAGGAAACTTTTACTTGAATATGAACTTTCAAATGACCATTTTGACACTATAACAAAATAAAAATATTTAAAAAATAAACCTTCTTAGCGCATTACACTCTCAAAATTAAAATTGCGGTTTTCTTTGTTTTCTTATTTTTGGTACTGCTTCTTCTTTCTTTTGTTTTATTGTCACTCTCCATATTTATGTCTTGTTGCATTTCTATACTTTTTTAATTAGTTTTTCCTTTAAGCAATGTGTTTATTTATCTTTAGTTGATTTTCTTTTCCTTTTGCTTCACTTAACTTTATTTACTTTACATTTTTTGAGTACCGCTTAGATACTTTACTTTCTTCTTATTTGATTTAACTCTATGTAAATGTTTTTTTCTCAAAACTTCACATTTTACAAGGACATTTTTTTTGCCTTTCGGTATTCGTCATGGGTGCCATTTCTACAAACAAAAGTAGTTTTAGTTAAATACTTTTTTTTATTAATTTTATGCACGTATCTGTTTGTTTGTCATTATAATTAATGTATATGCAACTTTATATATTCTTAGTTTCGTAACATAACGAAACTGTTAAGAATATCTGATAAATTCTTACGTCAACTTTTTTTAAACCACAACATTTATTTTTAAATTCAAATCTCAATGAATTTAGGAATATGTATGTATGTATCAGTAGCCTTTGATAATAAATTAAAATTCAGAAACACACTTTCTAAAGAAAACAGTCGTTAATCACCTGATAAAAAAATATACAAAGTACTTACCCAACTCAAACGTCCAATTTCTTCGCCGTAACAAAATGTCAGTTGATGACAAATATTAAAACAGGGTTCAAAGAGTCTTACCAATTAAAAAAAATAGTGTGGTGTTCAGAAATTCAGCAATTATTTTTAAAAGCTGTGTAACTAACACTAGGTAACGAAATTGATTTATTTAGGACAATAAATGAAAATATTATATACAAGTAAATTATAAAGATATATCGAAGCAGCTTTTAGAAAATCGTTTATTATATCTTTAAGGGTAATCACAACCCAACTTTGGCAGTATAATTGCTTATAAACATAAGTTATCAATTGGAATAGATACAACAGTCGCGGTAGGACATTTTAAAAAAGTATGAAGGGTATTTCAACCTCTTTTTTTGACATTGAAAGTACTGATTATATTGTATAATTTACCCAAGAAATAAACATTTTATGGTTGGAAAGAATTAACGTGCCAGAAAAGAAAAATTTTCTAGTGTATTTTCAAAACTAAATTTTACAAAGAAGTTTTAAGTAAAGGGACATGTAAATTTTACAAAGTTTAGTTTTACTTTAGTAAGTAATGTTTTGAATTTTATGTGACGACGCTTAAGAATTGTTTTTTCAATTGACTACAAAAAAAGGAAGAGATTCTAAATTCGTGTTTTTTTGTATGTTACGCGATAACTCCGATAATTTGTGAAGCCATTTGGATGATTTTTTTGTTGGAAAGGAGATATCTCAGTAGTGGTCCCATTTCAATATTTATTTTTATTTTTTATTATTGTGACTCGGCAAAATGACTGCACCGCGCCTGATGGAAAGTGCGAATACAGTCCAGAGATGAGAGTAACGGATGGAAAACACAAATATCTTCACTCCGTCACTATCATTTTGCCGGTCTGGCCAAATGCTTCAAATATGAAGAAAATATTCCACCTCTAAAGGTAGCAAACGACGGAATGAATCCGTTTTCGCGCACTTTTCGGTAACAGATTTCAATAAAACTTGGCACGTAATTCCACGAACTTTTGAGGTCGGTTTTTTAGTACTCTGTACCGAGATAATTTATGGCTTTACTCTACAGATAATCGAAGTTCCGTTTGACAGCTCTCATTCCAATTGCTAAAATAAAAAAGACGGCGGGAAACTCGAACGAAAAAGGCGCGTTTTTTAAAAAATAGTATTTTTGGACAATAACACTATAGATATTACTACCCCGCATTTTCTAGACCTGTGATGGCAAATATGCCATCACAAATAAAAATAAAAAAAAGAAAGGACGATGTTCTACGATTTGGCCACATTGTCAAGTTTTGCAAAAATTCCGAAAAATGTTCAATATGTTCAGAGAGTCACAGTTTAGATTACGCTAATGCTAAATGCATTTACCGCCGTGGAAACGATTTGGTTACGCTTGCCCAATCAAAATACAGAAAATTCATGATATTAAAATAAAGGCACAGACAGTCTCATATTCGGAACTTCTTAAATACTAAAACTTCCCAACATTGAATACCAAAATGACAATACAAAATCTTTTGAATTCAAATAAATTTACTAACTTTATAAACAGTAGTTTGTCAAATTAAGTTCAAAATAAAGACAAATTAGTCATCAACTCAATGACGTAAAAGGTTTTTAGTAGATACATTTGGGCACAATGTAAAATAGCCTAATCTGGGAGCAGTGCTCTACACTTTCACTTCAAAAACATAGAGTACGACGTCGTAAATTGAAAAAAAAAAACAAAAACGATTCATAAAATCTAAATAAGCCGTAAAGAATATTTAAAAAAGTGAAAAATCAGAAAATTTCTAAAAAAACAGTAGATTTTCGTTAAATAACAGTAGAACAGTAGATTTCGGCCAAAAACAGTAGATCTACTGGAAAGACTGTAGACCTGGCAACGCTGTCTATATCCCGCCGATTTACCGTGTAACCTACGCTCAATGCTTTTTAACATTTTGGAGATATCTTTGTGTGTAATGGCCTCACTTCACAGGTGGGAGGCATACACAGTAAGGGCCTCCGTAAACAGGCCTCGAAATCTGTATTAGCGATTATTGAGAAGGTAGTACTTATAAGTAAGCCAAGAGTCTATTATAATAAGTACATAATTCATGGTATTACATAGTATGGAGGTGACTGATCCTCAAGTATACAAAAAAAGACGTTGATCCAAAAGTTGGAAATTTTTTATTTGTATCATTTTGGACATGAGACACAGAGAAATTTATGAATTAAAAAGTAAATTAAATGTTGTTAAAAAGAAAAATACAGGCTTGGTACAAATTGTTTATAATTAAAATAAGTTTTATTAAATAAAAAATAATATGAAGCTTATTAAAATAGTAAACCAAATATTAAACTTTTCGTCATTATTACCACAACTTTTAATTTAATTACCACACTAATTTGTCGATATCGTTCGGTATCATGCATTACCGTAACCTCGAACAAAATAGTATTGTCGATAATATCATAGGTTAGTATAATTATCCTTAACAAACTTACGTCTCATAGATTGTGTTCCATTTTTTCCACGAAGACCGAGGTCCAAAGAGTCACCCAGCTTTTTACAGATAAATTGGGCGATCACAATTTGCATGTTGTATAGTTGACACTAGTTGCCGACTGCTAATACAACGGCTACTTTGCGCAACGAGTATCTAAGGTGGTTCATAAAAGAAGAATGTAGATTGCATACAACACAGTCGCGCTTCGGTTGTCCGTGTGACAAGCTCGTGAGTGTCCATAATTAACGACTCAGCGCAAAATTTTTGTCAGGCACAAGTTTACGCTATGATTTCGGTTCTTTTTTCCTTGATTGTGATACTTGTCGTGGTCTGCGCCCTCAAATCAATAATTAAACCTAAAAATTATCCTCCAGGTATGTTCAATAATCTACCAAGTTCAGAGAACTTATAATAAAAACCATTTATTCATATGCATAGTTAACTTCCAGAATTGCAATATCAACACAATTACGCCGGACATGGAAAAATTATTCATACATTCATATATTTCCAGATTAGTACAGATTGAACTGACATGTTCAATCATTTAACGTTGTAGAGACAAGATCTTTGTGGCTGATTCTATTTTAACCGCCCATGTCTATATTTGAAGTGTGAATGAGAATTTCAAGTGTGATGTGGTTTGAGTAGTCACTCCGCCAAGTATTTGTCACTTATTACTTTTTAAATGTCTACTCATAAATGTATTTAACGCACACACAAGTACAACAAACTCTGTTGAGCGAGTTTGAACATATTGTCCTCAAAATTGTTTAGGAAAATACGACTAACGGAAAGTTTCAATTGTTAGCAATAATACGAGAGTTCTTGTTAGTTAATTTGTATACGAAAGATCTATAGAACATTTCTTTATTGTTACATCAGTTTTAGAAACAGCATAACCCAATGTATCAGTCATCGAACAGTAGTCCCTTCTTTGAGAAATACAGGTGACTTTTAAATAACTTCTTATCTCTGTTACGGCCGCACCTTTAAACCTGGGATAAGATTATATTTTCTTCGAATATACATTTTGGACTCTAGCAAGTAAGGTTAAGCTTTTATTTCAGTATGTTATTTAATTTTGCTATGAAATATAGGAGTGAAATTAATATTCAATATTTATAAATAACAAGTAGGTATTAACAAATAATAAATATTCACAAATATAATAAGATCGATGACGGCCAATGTTCAAAAGGTAAAATATGGATCAAATTCAATAATTGTTACAGAGATTAATTAATTTTAATTTTCCTACGTATGGTCGAATAATTCAATATTCGGTTGATCCATATCAAGACAATAATTTAGGAATCGCTGTGTATCAGTATTAATAAGTAAAAAAAACCTTATTGACACGGGAAGAGATAGTTCATCTCCACTAGTTACATTGAAATGAAATGAGATAGTGTGGCGAGTCAATTATTTATAAGATCGATTCTAATTTTGACGACTTTTAGACCATTGTCCTTTGTTTGTGTTTGTATTTGTCTAAGGTCCGAAATGGTATCCATTTCTCGGCTCCGGTAATGTTGTACGGACTCTGGCAAAGAAGCATAACTCACAATGGAAAGCATTTTATGAACTCTCAAAGCAATATTCAACGAATGTCCTTGGTCTGAAACTGGGTGGAGAAAATTATGTAGTGGTTTATGGTGAGAAAAATCTTCAACAAGCATTCTCGGCGTTGGAATTCGACGGACGACCGAACAGCTTTTTTATTAAATTGCGGTGTCTCGGGGAAAAAATGGGTAAGATGTGATTGCTAGTTTTACATTTAATTGCTATTCTTAGTATTTATATACTTTGGCTAAGTTTTTTAAGCACATTGTTTTTAATGAAAATTAAGTAGTCTTACTTTTCATTAAATCTCATTTATCTACTGCTATTTTACAATCGAGTTGCAGTCACAGGGTAGTTCGTGTGACTGTGAGAATTTTTTTTTATACTTCTTGTGAGATCAGCGCTTGTTTAAAAGCTTTTCAGATTTAAACGTCTTAGAAATAAGAAAGATTTGTCATAAAGGTAGATATGATTCGTCAACAGAACGAGTTGAAAGAAAATTACAAAAGTAATTTTCTCCAATAAAAATTAGTGTATTAATTATTCGAATTAGGTATTTCTGTTTCTTCTTATTGTATTGCTCTTGTTTTTTTACCTGTATGCAGTACAGAAATAATCCCAAAGGATAAATATTTAAAATCACCTTTATTTCATAGGTAAGCAAATTACACTTGGAATGGTCATATTGATTAAACTCTACTGCTCATTCGTAAGGCAGATTTCCCTGAGAAGTATACAAGAAACTGTAGGGCATCTTCTTTATAAATATACATTTGAATACATTTACCATTTACAATATTTATTTCAAACATCTTAGATCGAGAATACCTGCAAGGGCTAAACGGGTCACTATAACGGAATTTTGTCATCCAAGTACACAGAAGCTGAATAATAACCTATAAAATAATGTTTTTGTTTCATTATAGTTTTAAACCTCGTAAATGCCAAATTTCGAATATCACCCGGAATCTTATACATATAAGCAAATACATTGCCCCTTAAATGAATTTATGACTTTGTGAAGACGACTATCAAGAACAGCTACTTTATTTTTATTCCCCCTATTAATGTTGTCTGTCACTAATAAAAAAAATACTGTTCTTCTTAACATAAATTAGATTTTCATAACTGTACTGTGACGCTAGTGTAAGAATGTTAATCTCTTTTAACTTAAAGACACTCTGGGGCCAAGATTGTAGATTGCCCTAACCGCAGGTTTCTGCAGGACAAAGATTCTATTGATATCGGCGGCAGAAATATTAAAATAAAAAATATGTATTTGTTTTTTAATTAATAATGAAAACATTTTCCACAGGTGTTACTTTTACTGATGGCTCTTTATGGAAAGAACACAGGCATTTCACTATGAAATATTTGAAAAATGTCGGTTTTGGAAGAGCGTTAATGGAGAAAGACATCCAAACAGAATTATCCCACATAATACAGAAAATTATGAATAGTAATAAATCAGTAAATCCAAAAGAAGTATTTGCGTCCGCGGTTATGAATGTTCTATGGAAATCAGTTGCAGGTGAGATAGAATGATGGGTAAGATTGAAAATATCATATTTATTTGAAAAAATCTCCTAACATGATAAACACGCACTTCAAGTAAAATACTCATTGAGTGAAACCTCTTCAAGCATATTTGAAAATAAAATGAGCCTTGAAAACAAAAAACAAAAAGTCCAAAGTACTAAGGTACTATAATATCCATTACCTCATCTGCCGGTCAGACAAGTGGTTTTACCATATAATGGTTACTGCGGTAGGTTCATAAGCACTTGCTTACCGCAGTTACCACGTACTTACGTATCTAATGCAAGAGTACAAACAGGAAGTATCTTGTACCGCTACAGAAACGAACTGATAAAAATTTTAGAGAATGTGTGACGCGAGCTGTCAACGAAGTAATTTTGAAATGAACAAAAGCTGTAGGAAATTTAATTCCATGGTATTCAATGGAGGGTATGTTCGTGTGTGTTGAATTTTAATGGAACCAAAACGGGAAGGTTTAGGCAGTCCTATTGTTACTTATTATAAAGCCGTATTTCGCGGAATACCGCTATTGTATCATTGTCTTTAACGCTTTAATTTAGCAGAGTTAAAGAGATTATATTGAGAGAATTTCAATACGTTTGGATTTAGTCAAAGGTGATAGATATTCCTTCAAATGTAATGAAATATTTACAAAGGCTGATTGGTGCCAACGTAGATAGTCAAATAAAAACCGTTCGGATCAAAATTATGTTTTTAAGTACATGTGAACAAAATGTTTCAGGAGAACGAATAAATGAAGACCGCTTGAAATATCTAATAGACTTATTGGGCGCACGCTCCATAGCTTTCTCTATGGCAGGGGGGTGGTTGAATGAGATGCCGTGGTGTAGATTTATTTTCCCCGACCTGAGTGGCTACAACCTTATAACTAAAATAAATCAGCAAATTTCTGACGTTATCGAGGTTAGTAATAAGATATAAGTTTCTTTTAATGATAGTTAAAACGGATAATTTTTGTTAACCGTAATAAATTTTGTTGTTTTCTAGGATAATGCAAAGTTTATTTTTGATAAATTTTCTGTTAATAAACGATGTTTGTTAAAACCGCGTCAACTTTGTTCGGGAACAAATTGAAAATTTCATTACGTTCATTTCCAGGAAACAATTGAGAAACATAAAAGTAAAGCTGTTGAGGGAAACGACTTCATATATTCATTTTTGCAGGAAATGAATAAAAACAAAAGTACATTTACGGGTAAGTGGTACCTTTTCGAGGTTTTGTATTTTCATTGAAATAATGAAACGTCAAAACGTTTTTTTAATATAAAGCTATTTATTTGATTTCAGAACAGCAATTGAAGTTAACTTGCCTGGATTTACTTATAGCTGGATCGCAGACAACGAGCAATACAATAGAATTTGCAATCTTATCCCTTTTGCAACATCAAGACGTTCAAGGAAAAATATACAATGAGATAAATACTGTTTTAGGTGACACTCCAGTATGTTATGAAGACAGTCGGAGGTTCGACCGTTTTTGAATGTTTATTATTACTTACATGTTTATTATTACTTATATTGTGATAGTGCGAGGTAACAGCCCGTCGTTGCATTTTATGCTTTTAGTTGAGAAATTTAGTAATAACGCTCATGAGACCTCTAGGTTAGGTTAGTGTACACAAAGTACCTGATTTTAAACATAATGACCCCTTTTTACTGCAATTATATCCATAATATTAACCTTAGAACTAAGTCCAAACTCATGGTACCACGATTTCGTTTAACTAAGGTAAACGTTCCTTTTATGAGGAACAAACTGTATACGTTTTTAAAATGAGATTCCGAAGTATATATTAAGATTATCATTTCCTAAGTTAAAACTTACATTAAAAGAATTGAAAGGTCGTATTACAAAATTGAAGAGTATTTGTTAGATAAAGATGTATGGAAAGACAACATGAGTCTTGATTTCACATAATTATGATTCAAAGTGAATTTCCATAGCATACAAGTTTATTTAAAAAGATCAATCCCTAGAGTTTCTTTCTTTCCTATGGGCTTGATTAATTGTTAAGTTCACGAGTATTCTTGCATAATACATATATGTACATTCAAACCAGGGGAAAGAATTAAACAATTTCTTCTCATTTAGACTGCGAAATTTTTTTGCTCGTGGGCCTCTTTATTGGTTCACCTCGGTGGACCATGGGCAATTATTACCTCCCGTGTCTCGTCTATGTTCTAGGGATTTTTCTTTTCTTGTGAGCCACCAAAACAGAACGCAAAGACAAAGGCAATATTATTCTTTAAATTCCATCTATGAATTATAGGTTTTAGGTGACAAGTAAATTTAACGAAATATTAAGCGTATTTGGCGAACGGCAAAGAACAAACAATATAACAGAAGTTTATCATTTTAAATGAAATAAAGACGTAAAGAAATACAAAAGAAATACCTCAATAATGCGACTGTTATCAGTATTGAAAGTTATTGAGTCACGGGTAAACTTTCAAACAAAGAAAAGAAGAATACCCAATATTGAAATACACGATGACATATACAGTTCAGCTCATAAATAAAGAAATTTCTGCGAGCTATGCCTTAGAGAAATTCCATTAATTTATGGAGTATCGAGTATTTTTTGTAACTGGGACCAGTTTGGGAAACTATGCGAAAACATGTATCACTTACGTACCTATCCTACTAATATATAACAACCAAAGTCATTATTAGGTTAGTTATAGTTTTCATTTTCTTATTGTACCTAATAAGTATACTTAAGGATAATATTATAATTTTAATTTATTTTTAGAATTAAAACAGTTCATGTTTTAGGTTTAGTAATTTGTCTTCAGTAGGCAGCATTGGTTTTTATTTTAAAGTATTAAAAGTACATGTTATTATAATGTATTGACATGTCGCCGGAACTCGATAAAATCGTATAAACACTTTTATTTTTTCGAAGCGAATAATAATTAACAAATATCACGCAATACACATAAGAAAGATTTTCTGTAACTGTAAGTTATGCACATATTTTTAAAACGATAAATATTATAATGGCCAGCGAGGTGGACCAGCGCTAAAGTTTTGAGTTTTTCTATTGTATACGCAATAGGTGAACCACGGGAAGAACAATTGCCAATGGTGTACCGAGCTGAACCAGTCAGGTGGTCCACGAGGCAAGAAGCGAAAATAAAATTTGGATTCTTTTATTTCCAGGTTGACGTACACTAACGCGTTTATACTGGAAGTGCAGAGATATTATACTATAGTGCCATTAGTCGGTCCTAGGCGCCTACTCGACGATGTTATCATGGACGGATATACGATACCAAAGGAGACCACAATACTGATGTCCGTGTATGACTTGC
Organism: Hyposmocoma kahamanoa; assembly: GCF_003589595.1. Classification (NCBI taxonomy): domain Eukaryota; kingdom Metazoa; phylum Arthropoda; class Insecta; order Lepidoptera; family Cosmopterigidae; genus Hyposmocoma; species Hyposmocoma kahamanoa. The sequence continues at coordinate 7,774,509 of NW_020653200.1, forward strand.
ATTTCGATCACAAATTATGGGACGAACCATCCAAATTCAAGCCGGAGAGATTCATAACAGAAAACGGAGAGATAAAAATACCAAAATTTATGTTCCATTTCGGGTGTGGTAAGCGATTTTCTTTGTTCCATAGATCAATAAAAAAGTAAACATTATGTATGTCAAAGATTAACTTCGTGCACAGAAAATAATTGAGTCAATGAACAACTGCGAATGCAACGCTAAGCTCCTAAATATATATACATATGATGAACAGGTCTCTGCAACTTTTTTTATTTTTACAGGTCGAAGGCGGTGCTTAGGCGATTCCTTGGCAAAGCGATTCATATTTATGGCTTTGGTGAGTTTGCTGCAAAAATTCAAAATCGTTTGTAGCAATGGCACATTGCCTCGTCTAGAACCGGTAATAGGTTTAATAATGTCACCACAAGTATTTAGCGCAGATTTTGTGCTACGTAAATAGATTGGTTTTTGCAAATCTAAGGCTCGATTTACATTGCTACGGTACGGAATGGAACGGAATCTTCGAATTTGCGAGGATTCTTGCAAAGTTCATTATGCCACGAACTGTTGAGTTTATTGCATGGTATATTTAATGCTACAAAGTTGAAAAAACCGATTCAGATAAAAACGTTTATTACGCATGCACTACTACAAGTGGAATAATGCGGTTGCCGTAGCAATAATAGTGCTGAGGCTCTAGAGATGTGCTCAATACTCATCCTCAAATAAAATCCAAACATCTATGTTTAATTTGCTACAAAAGCGCAATCACGAATTTTAGCAATTACATTTTCAATTATCTTGCATAAACAGTACACTAAACAATTTCAGTATAAACAACAATAACAACTATTTTAAAACAACTCCCATTCGTTACAAACTAAATACTAAACCAATACAATTATTAAGCAACTTAAAAAATATCTTCTTACTTTCATAAAACTTACACTGTTCATTTTCTTCCTTGCTCTTCTCCCATATGTTAAATTATTATAACATTAATCATTTACAAAATAATATGTAAGTTTACCACAAACTTGTTTATGAAACCTTATCTTTACACAAACTTGGTCAATGTGTTTTGTTCGTTTAGAGTTTTCATAATATTTTGCTATGGATATAGCTCCTAAATTGTCTACAAGAAGTATAGTATTTTCCTTGTATCGTAGGTGTTCGCCAATTCCTTTTAAATTAACCAGGTCCCTTGCTGCTGCAATATATTCCGACTACATAGAAACAGCATTATCATTTTTGTATTTCATGTACTTCTGGTGATGGCTATAGTTTCTTCTATATAACTGTCCTCGTGCTCTAAATCCTCTCACATAGTAGCATTCCTTTCTTTGCATTGATCGACTTCGCTCCGGTTATTGTCTTTGTCTTTGGCCTCGTCCTAGGCCTTGATCCCTGTACTAAAATGAATTATTATAGATAACATTATTATATATAACAATTGAAGAACGTATTCTCGAATTGTCCTTTGTTCTCTGTTTTGTTATTATCGTTTTTCATTTTTGTTTCTGCGTTTAATAGTCTTGATTTCACGAAATCATAACTTAATTTATAAAGTGTCATATGTCTTCGATATAGTTGGTTAAAAAGCAAACTTGGTTTTCTTCGTCTATTTTTATATCGATTGCTGCCAAGCTTCAATTTTCATGAGATGCTCTTGAATCGACTCGTTGTCTTCAACCTAAGAGATAACCCTTCCGCTCATAAAGCTTCCTTTTTAAATAATATCTGTTGTATAAGCTCTTCCTTGCGAAAATGCCCTCTCGGTCTTCCAGCATTTTCTTTGCTGTTTCTACCGTTTTTACAATATCTATGTAATTTATCCGATAAGCATTGGACTATTACGGATCGAGCTCTCGCATCGTCTCGTTCGTAATTGGGCAAAGTTTTACATTTTTTTTGTACCAAATACATAACTTACTTGCTTCTCTTCTAAGATTAATTTCAGGCAAAATTTCCACTTATTGAAATTTGATTTTTCATTTAATATTGGAAGCATGATTGCCGCAGCCGCCATTTTCTTGTTTATTTTATTTTATGTATTTTTCCATTTAATTTATTTACAAACCATTTATTTATTTTTCTTGTGGATTCAACCTATTTAAATGAATAATTACTGCTACCATGCTGAGATTATTGGATGGTATATTTAAAACTACAAAGTTGAAAAACCGATTGAGATGAAAACGTTTAGACGGGCTATGCTCAGCCAGCCCAACATTGCAAATTGAATAATGGCGGTTGCCATAACAATACAGAAATAACATGCTGAGGTTCTGAGATACGCTTAACACGTACAATTTTATTACATAAAATCGCTCCGATTTCGTTACGCGGTAATGTAAATTGAGCTTATGACTTATTTAGTAGTATTATATTGAATTTGTGTATTACTTTGAATTACTTGGTGGTTGGTACTTGGTGCAACGGGCTGGTGCCCGCAACTTGAATATCTAATATTGAATAAATATTAATGACATTATAAAAAATGTTAATAAAAGTTTTGTTTTTTAATTTTTTCTTATTTAGGAGCCAAGGTCTTGTTGGTGGAGTAATGTTCAACCATTTCTGTTCAGCGCCCTAACTTGGTGTTCCTTTAAATAACTTCATCTAGGACTTCTTCTGCTTCTCTTTTCTTCGATTTTCCCCTCTGCAATTCTTCTAAGAAAAGTATTTTAGTTGCGGTTGAACCTGAATTAATCAAATGTAATCGCAATACTGATAAATGTTTAGACAAAGTTAAAAACAGGTATTTGTTATTGAATATAAACTTAAGGAAAAACTAACTCATACTTAAGGCTTACTTAAGAACTGTAGTCTGTCTTTTTTGAAGACGGAGTAAAATTACAGTTTATTGTGCAAAAGTGTTGCGCGGGTGCAAGTGGTTACGAGCAGCTAGTGATTGCAGTCGATAAATATTCTATCGACTATCTACTGAATATTGGTCACGCTTATAGAATAAATAACGGAACTTGTTTCATTTCAATCATACTCGAGCCATTATTCATTGAATTACGTAAGTTCATACATACAATATATACACTGTATTTTGTTTGTGAAAAATACAAAGAGGAGACATATTTTAAAATTTTTAATTTTAATTCAGTATAATAATAATAAGAATAATAATAATAATCATTTATTTCGGAACAGGGTTAGTTACACAATACAAAAATACAAAAAACAAAATAAAAAAGAAACAAAATAAAACTATGCTATGAAGTCGCATCCAGTGTGCGAACATCGGCGAGTCCCAGCGTGCAGACAACGCGCTCAGGATGCGGTTGGGGCTGCCGCGCAAGCGGCTTAGCATCGAGGCACACCTCTTGCGCATAATGGCTGCAAACCCGTCTGTATGCGACTCCGCAAACATCCCCGAGGCGCTACAAAAGCGCGGCAGCCCCAGCAACACCCGGAATGCGTTGTTGTATTGCACGCGCAGGCCGTTGTATGTCCTCTGCGTATAGTTGACCCACAGACTGCACGTGTAAAAGGACTGACAATAAGATTTAAACAGTGTAATCTTTACTTGTCTCGTACAGCGTCCAAACCTGCGGGCCAACATGTTACAACGAACAGCCAACGACCTACGCTCCCTCTCGATGTCGCTATTGTCAGATAGGTCATCCGTGACCCAATGACCCAAGTACTTAAATTTCGAAACTATTTTTAAAGGAGCGCCGCAAAGTGTTAGATTAGGTATAATATTGTAACACTTAGTACCTGCCTTAAATGCTCGCTCTTCGAAACATTGTACCTGAGTCCATGGGCCACAGCGTATGACTCACAAATTTGCAACATAGACATAAGTGCTCTAATCGATGGACTGAGCAGCACCATATCGTCAGCGTAACTTATATTATTAACACACATTCCGTCAATATGACATCCGACCATAGTGCGGCTCAGCTCATCGATGAGTCTATTCATATATAGATTGAAAAGTTTGGGCGAGCTCAGCCCCCCCTGCCTCACCCCGCATTCCAATCCATAACAGTCCGAAGTAGCACTTCCCCATCTGATATGGTTGCTTTGGTTATTGTACCAATACCTGAACAACTCCGTTATTTCACGCGGCAAAGTGGTGTCATTATATAGTTTATCCCA
>NW_020653200.1:7788630-7812218 GCF_003589595.1 Hyposmocoma kahamanoa
ATTTTCAGTACAAATCGGCAATTTCATACTTTAACCCCTATTATTAACAATTATTATAACAAACTTATGGAGTAATTTCACAAAAACAATTGAATATCATGGTGGTCAATCATTGTGACATTCAATAAACTTAAAAGTTACAATGTGTAATACGTTTGTAAAAAAGCTACTCCAGGGTTTTGGCGAGATAAAAAGTTCATGGTGTAAAGACGACTGGGCTCGAAGTCTCGAATCTCTATTACTGAGAACAGTGTAGGCAGGCACTAATATGTATGTATACAAGTGCGTTCTTTTTTGTTTTCTACGTCTGCTGCCAACGTGTAGTGGCTACCAATAATATTGCAGCTACAATATAACCGCTCACAAACCTCGTCCTCAAGCGGCCGATCAAAGTGCCAATACATCACGATAATTGTAGTAGAACTCCTTGTGGGTTGGTCCAGGGAAGAACTGCCACCGTAACTATTTGTGCCACCAAGCAGTAATGTGAGCATTATTTGTTATATGTTCCGGTTTTAAGGGTAACGATGAATGGATGATGATGAAATTACAGGCACATAGAACTTGTTGTAGTATGTTTCAGGGTGACGGGCGCAGTGCAGTGTACCTCAGGACTTTGCGATTTAATAAAGCTCTGCGTGGCACTGATTACGGACACACGTGTCGCTTACCACCAGGCGCACGTCTTGTTCGTCCCGCCACTTGGTATAAAAAAAATCATGCATTTAGTAGTTTCCTTTACGTAACTTCAAGCAGCTACAATGAGACCGTCACAATCACTTCTCGATGATGTTTTGCTGTTGTGGTGAACTTAGGTGGTGGTGGTATTTTACTGAAGCTTGTATTTTTTGACTGATGTGTTGGTGTCACAAATATTTTGCATAGAACTAGTATTTTATCACACTGAAATTAATTATGATTGACCACTGGGGTATTGTAAAGTATATAATTGGCATATGTAACCATGTAACTTGCATGCCAGTAACTGGCAGATGTAAAGTTACTAGTATATTATCGGTATGTGAATTTTTTTAAATTATTTTATCTTTTTTATGTATTTATTTATATTCAGGTTACATTTACCCATAAATACACACCTTATAGACTAACATACATAACAATATATAAAATATTATAATAATTATTAATCACTAATTATTTACACGTATTGTCTGCAACGTGTGACGTAACGTGGGTTTCCAGTAAACGGCCTCGGAAATGTTGGTACCCTTCGGCCAAAACTCCTCCTTCATGAAGTTCGACAGATATTGAGTTGGCACTCTCACCACAAATAAATTAAAATTCACATTGTGGCGAGACCCCAGCTACACGACCCTCAAGGTAGCATTGGCTTTCACCCGTATATACTCCGCAACATCCGCAGACTTTATAATATTATAAATAGTAAGTAGTCAATAGTGTTTTATTATATTATTATGTATGTTAGTCTATAAGGTATGTATTTATGGGTTTTTGTAACATGAATATAAATAAATTAAAGAAATAGCAAATTTACAACTTTTCAGGGGAGAGGTTTAACATTTTTACGAACGAAATAAGTCGAAAACTTTTTTAACCTTAAATAGGAGAGGAGATAAAATTTAACATATACAAATATAAAAAACGAGGCTTATACCCCACCTACTATGGGGTCAGGCTCGGCCTACGGCGCGCGGTCGGGATCAGATTGTGGGGTATGCTTATTTATTTTATTTATTTATTTAGTTCAGGCCACATGACCCATATACTATACGAGTCCTGTACCATATACTATACGAGCTCGGCCTGTGGCGCGAGATCGGATGCAGTTTACGGTGTGTGCTCAAGCTCCTCGACGGCATAGCAATTAGTACTACGGGCGCTTGATGAGGAGTTCGATCCCCGATTTGGACCAATTTAAGAAACGAACATTAAATTTTTAAGTTGGTTTTGGTCTGAGTATTCTGGGTTATCGTTGTTTCGATATTCATAGTACAGGAAATTCTGCAGCAGTTTGGCATTTTTTTCCCCCTAAATACTTCTCTTTGGCATAGCTTTCAAGAAAATGGAATCTAACAGAGAGACGATCGAGATACAACAACGCTGTAATAAGTATCTCATTTCCGCTACATCGGGAAGTATGCCTTACATTTTTACAATTGTGTGATCTTATACTTGTAATGTATTACGCCTCCGTATATTATCACCATCGCGATGGCGTGCATACGCTTCGGGCTTCGCCCTCCGCGGACCTCAGCCTGCGGCCTCGGCACTTATCACTTTGTTTTTAAAAATTGAAATAACTCTTTAATGGCGGTAAATTTTGATCAGAAATTGTTATCAAGTTTCCTAGAGACCCCCATATGCTAATTTTCGAAGGGACCTGAGCAATTTTTTTTCTGCCGCCAACGAACTCTTCTATGACGGCCATATTTGAAAATGGCGAAAAACTAATTTTGAGCACAATCTATTATCCGGCACTTTCAGAGGCCTCCACATGCTAATTTTCAGCCGATTCAGAGCAAAACTTTTTCGGCAGCTATTTTTATTGAAAAAAAAAAAACACTTAAATGGCAACCATATTAAAAAATAGCGAAAATAAACTTTTGACCCCAAATTATGATTAAGGACTCCTAAAGACCCTTGCATGCCAATTTTCTGCCGGATCGAAGCAAATATTTCTTTGGCCGCCATTTTTAAATCGCCATCTTAATTTTTTTTAACCCAGGCAGTTGACCAGTGTTACACTCTATGATATTCCTTCGAGCACCTTCTAACTATCTCTAATAGTTTCCGTGATAGGGGGCTTTGAAATTTGTATTGCGGTCATCTTATTTACTTGAATTTCGAACATTATTTACTTCCCGCGGAAATTGACCAAGGTGTTCTCTCTTGAAAATGTACAAATACTCCCTCCGTATATTATAGTTTTTGCAAGCTGTTGATCACTCTTTCACATTTTCCATATTCAGGTCCTTTCATATTTGATTCTTTGCTTTGGAGCTTCGGGAAGTGTGCCTTACTTTTTGGATAATTATGAAATCTTGTACCCGTAATAGAGTCTCCGTATACTACTTACGTAAGGTGGCGTGCGGACGCTTCGGGCTTCGCCCTCCGCTAGACCTCGGCCTGAGCCCTCGGCACTTATGACTTTTAAAAAATTAACATAGATCTTTAATGGCGGCCATATTGGCAAATGGTAAAAAGTGAATTTTGACTGCACATTTTGTTAAACACCCGTAGAGAACCCCCTTGCTGATTTTCAGTAGAATTAGAGAAAATTTTTATCAACCGCCAAAAATTGTTTGTATAGCAGCCATATTGAAAAATTACTAAAAATAAATTTTAACCGCAAATTATTATTAAACAGGCATAAAGATTCCCACATGCCGATTTTCAGCTGAATTATATCAAATTTCTACCTGCCGCCAAAAAGTTTATATGGTAGCCATATTGAAAAATGGCGGAAAATGAATTTTGACCGCAAATTATTTACCTACTTGTGCCTATCTCTATGTCCCTTTTGGCCTTGCGTTAGAAATATAAAAAATATCATGATTTCCTATTGCGGGCTTACAGTCTGTTTGTCAGTTAGTTCTAATTCTCCCTGACTCTTTATAACATTTTAATCAGTCTTCAATTAGTTTCGCTCTTTGATACAGGATACGCGACTGTGTATTTAAATGTTACTTAAAATGATTTTTTGTCGCAGTTCACATTTGGTAATTAAAAAAAAATATATATATACATATATAGAATAAAAAAAATTCTGCTCCATTTTTGTATTCCTCACAGTTGGCATGCGTATAAATTATTCGTTTATATTTCAGTGACAATATTTTTCTTTATGTTGGTTCAGTTAACGATAGGTGTTAGTTATATGTTTATGGATTCTTTCATAAAATTATATACCGGAAAAGCTGACCTCAACAAAAATCTGAACCCGCTCTTAAAAGGAGTGGCTTATGGACTATTGCTACAAACTTTATTTTGGACTTTAATAGTAAGTATTAAGTAACGTAAAACTTGCGTAGTATATATATTACTTTCACCTTCATATATTAAGTAATAGCTAACAAGGTACTTATTAACCTTAGCAATTTTGCGGAATTGTTGCCAGGATCACTTTTAATTGTTAACCTTAATACAAAATTATAATGTATATAGATTTTTTTGAATTATATTTACTTGTACATGTACATTTTTCGATAGAATAGCTTTTAATTTCGGCCAATACGCGTAAGTTTCCAAAAATATACAAGAGCGTACTACCTTTTTAATTACTTTTTATATAAAACTAGAAAATTAGGTTTTCTATACAAAGTATAAAATTATCTTTATACACACTTTTTATTCATGTATCGGTCAGAATTTTAACTTCATCTTTTGGTGAATGAACTTCATCTACGAGCTATACGAACGTCGAAATTTAGTGTAAAAAAAATAACTTATTAGCGTTCATTATGACCATTTATTGACAGTGATTTGTAACTGTGCATGCAACTTTCTCTAATGGACCGGCTACACGGTCAATCGTCACAGCGAGTAAACTTGCGTACACCATGTATTTGTACGTGTTGCTTCAGAGCGATGCCATACGGGTGTTACGTCGTCCAAACGCTATGATTTCAACGCACCGAGTGCCACACGAGCAGTGCGGTGTCACAACGTAACGCCGCGCCGCCGGTTACTTTCGCACAGCATCTCCTCTCCCCGCTTCATCTCTTGGCCCCTTGTCCGATGCGCACGCGTTGCGACGTCACATCGTACCGGCAGCGCCCATGTGGCATGTAAGTCTCTTTTATCACCACGACGCAGCGTCATTGCTCAGACGTTGCAGCGCCGACGCAACGCATCGTGTGGCGTCGCTCTAACACGCGTTTGTATTTGCAGATAATTGTACACCTTGCCCGTGAGTAGGGGTACCATTTTCCATTATACAGCACACAAGCATGCATATACAAACGTGTACAGGCCCCGCGGAAGTTTATTCGCGGTAAACCTTGACTGTGTATAATGGCCCTAACGATATCGGCAGCCGATAAAATAATAAGACTTTTGTGTAATGTTAAAACCGATGAAAATTGTATGTAATATAGTATGCAAGTTGAGTTTGTCATATTTTTGTTGCTTTATACGAGTAGGTATGTGTGCTGTAAAGTTTCATGTAATTTAAAAGTATGTTTGTCCAAAATTATTTTATGTATTATGTTATACAATTATACAAATAACTTGCTTTTTAACTATTCAGCTGTTAACTGTATATTTTTTTTAATAATTTACAGCACGCAAACGATCTAGCGGACGCAGTTAGTTATTTTTTCAATTCTTTAAAATTCATACCACCGTGGTCAATATGTGATCCGAAAATGAAAAAGTGTAAAGCTACTAAAGATATCATATTGCAATGTAAACTTGCAGCGACCAGCGGCAATAAACAAAAGCAGATAAGTCTGAATCTTACATCTGCGCATCATTATTACGAGTAAGTAACTCTTGTCTATGATAAAGTAGAGGGTATCACAAAGCATGTAGTTACTCAGACGTAGTTTAGCTAGTGATCGCATTTATGATGGTCTATTCCACTAGTCCCTACCAGTTGTCCTCCCTGAAGGGGCCACGTGGATTTTTTATTTTTATTACCTAATAAAATCTTTGTTATCCTGTAAAGTATACTGATTTAGGAAAATAATAAGTGCCGAAAAACAAATGAAATTGTAGAGAACTAAGGCTAATTGTATTACTAATTAAGCTGCGTTAAAATGAGTTACTGGAAAATGGACATAGAATAACCGAGAAGTAATCATAATTAGCAATCAGTCACAAAACTTGTTAAATCACAATTCTACGAAAAAAAAATGTACTTACGAATAATATTCCGAAAGATGTAACAATAATAATAATAATGCTTATTATGATGATAAGTGACGGGACGACCAAGTCGCATGCCTGGTGATAAGAGACACGCCTGTCCATAACGGTTGCAGTGCCACACACAGCTTTAAATCGCAAAGATCTGAGGGGCACTGCTACGTCAGGCGCACGACTTGTTCGTCCCGTCACTTGATGTTATATAAAAAAAAGTACATAATTTCTCTGTTAACCTGAGACCAAAAAAATTAAAATGTAAGAAATATCTAATACCTAGATAGTGTATTAATAACCTTTAATAATTAATTTTAATAATAATTAATAACGTTTGTAAAATATATGGCGCCCACGCAGCCACGTTATGGAGAGGTCCCTGGTTCGAGTCTAGCCCAATCGAACGAATTTTTCTTTGTATTAATAATTATAACACTGTAGTGGAGTAATTTCACAAAAATAATTGAGTATTATGGTAGTAAAACATTCTCTTAAATAAATTATAGCCAAAACAACACCTCAAAACCAAGGTTAGCAGACATGGATCAACCAACCTAGTTGCAAACTTAAAAGGGTTCGAAATAAGTTTGCGTAAATAGGCAACGATCTTGCGTCCTTCATTCATTCATGACTGACATGATTATGAATGACGTTTTAAGAATGAACTCGTAATTAACATAAGTGTAATCTGTGACGCAGATGTATCGATTTAGAAATTCACTAATTTAAAATGTAACTAAATTACTGTCAACATTTTAGATGCTGATCATGATATTAAAGTTTCAAAGTACAAATTACAGTCAGTAACATGCTAGTGTCCCTAATCAGTATATTTATTTAGTGTATAATGATTTTCATGAAAATATATGTTTTCAGGAGCATTTTTCATACTCAAGAAAGATCCGCACTTACAACAAAATTTTTTTTAATAGCCATGGTGTGGATTATTAATTTCTTTTTTTCATCAGTTTCTGACCTAGCTTTAATAAGAGTGAGTTATATTATCGTATTAATTGTTTATTTATCATAGTACTTTAAGTTTGTCACTTGACGTTTCGACTGTGAATTGACACATCTCTAAAGTCTAACTATGAAGATACATTCACTTACTTTGTGGCCTATTTGAAATGTATTGCGTAGAACGCCAGATAATTTGACTATTTGTCACTATTTGTCACCTAAACAGCCAGTATAAACTTGTTTAATACATTTGAACACAGATTTGATTGTTTAAATAACGAACTCTACTTTTTTTCAGCTTTTCAAGTTAATGTATATATTAAGAACTTTGACAACAATTTTTTCTACGATTTTCATTCTTTTCGCTTTACCCGAATTCATTTCAATAGCTCTCGGTGATTTAATGAATGTGGCTGCTAAAGTGTCTGTAGTAAGTAAAACATATTAACATTATTTTAAAACATACCTGTTATGTATGTTTATTATTAACAACATTTCAAATGGGTATCAACATTTATATATACAAAATGTGGAATAGAAAGAGGAGAATGGAAAGATCCGAACTAGCAACGTAACCGTATTTGGCGCGTCTTTCTACAAGCCCAATATTAAAATTTCAGTGGGTTTGTAGGCATCTTGAAGGACTTGTATATACATTTTCAATTCTCCCGACCTCCACTAAACTTATATTAGTGACTGAGATATTGACCAATTTTACTTTTATACACCAGAGTTAGTGCAACATTTTGCCTACATAAAGGCGCTTTACCATGCTCAAAAATCAAATTGCTACTATTTACAATATATGTATAAGTATGACTTGTTTCAGACTGAGACATTTTTGCAAGTTTCATATGCTTACGGTATTGGAGTCGTGGGACTGTATGATTTTGGCACATTATCTCCGTATACATGTGTTGATAATGCAATTTTAATATTTACCATCTCGTATACATTTGTTTCCCTTTTGAGGTCATTAGTAACGAGGATTCTATACTTAAATCTCAGAAAATGTGTTGATATCAATATCCAAAAAGGAGAAAACAATACCGAAGATTACCACTATCTTATATTCGTGCTACTGCCTTTAGCAGCTGATCAGTTGAAAGCTTCAAAAGTTTTCTCTCTCTATTTGTATTCAAATATGATGTTGACACTTTGTGGTCATATCGTGAGTATATTATGCATATTATAACTTATTATTTGCTGTAACCATCATACTGATTAATGACATTTACTGTACGTACTGTATTTTATGTGCTTAGTACGAGAGTCGACTGCAGGATAATAAATAATTAAGGAACTTTATTCGCTCTGACCAAAAAATGATTTTATAAATTATATATAAATCGAGCATCAAATAACAAATAAATAAAACTAAAAATGCGGTGCATAATGGAAATTATCGAATATTTCTCCTACGACTGTGTATGATATCCCTCGTTGTTGTGTTTATGTGTAAAGCAGGATTGCGAAAGCTGCCCCAATAACGACGAAGAGCCGTTCATGGATTGGTTATTTTATAGTACATAAAATATTAAAGTTATAAAATACGTAATGAAATAATCAACTAAACAGCAATGACATAAAGCAAAAAATAGAACACAATGTGACAAAAATATTTAGACAATATATAAATGAAAGATAATGAAAGTTGCAAAGGAACGTTTTGACAAGAGACCTCTTGCCAATGTCAATGTCACATTGATATTGAAAACAGTGTGACCGTTTAAGGTTGATTTCTGTCATTTGAGCAGATTTTATTTTTATTCATTTTCATTATGCAGAACATGATAAGTTATATTAAATGTAGCTGAGTTTGGCAGATTTGGGAAGTTCTTTATATTGTTTTTGGGAACAAACTGGAAACTGTTGTTTTCTGCTACTACAAACAGACATCTGGAGCGAAATACAGGACAATGTTATTAACATAACCCATATCACCTTTATAACTCCAGCTTCTACAGTCTGAACTGAATTAGCTTTTTTGATGCTTTGATAATGATCACAAGTATTGATAGGTCTCCTTAATGCACATCGTCAAAAACACTGGGTCACAAAATACATGGGATGTCGCCATCCTTCTTTCTTAAATGTGGATGTCACACATTCAATAAATTGTAGTTAATTTTCATTAACAGGAAACATAAACATGTTTGATTACTGTAGAGGTAGGAAGTCTGGGTGAGCAATGCAGAGGATGTTCAAATAGGTGATGCTAGCATGAATCTTGGATGGAAGGTGTTTGTACTTTTCTAAGGTTGTGTACCTTGGGATTTTTTACTGGAAACTTGAAAACGTAAGAAATTAAAATTAAGCAGTATAGCTGACATATTATTTTTAAATTCCTATGTGTTGGACACGAACAGAACTAGTATATCGAAAGTAGTTCATATAACGTACACATAACGCACATACTCAACATAGCCCCGCACTACAGAAACCCTGTGTCGCGGGTGCCATGGACACATACATAGACAACCACAAATTACACCCAAACTCACGAGAGAAATAAATGTAGACTATAAAAATATTTCTCCCAGCGCGGGAATCGAACCTGGGACTTCAGCGCGGTATTCCGGCAAGATAACCGTTCGACTACAGAGGCAGTTAATATAAGTAAGGGTCACTCACACAAGGGTAACTCACTTTATTTAGTAGAAATGAAGTCCTATGTAGCATTCCATTTCCAAAGTTCGCGCTATGTTCAAGCTTCAGCTTGACGTCGGTCAGCAGCTGTTTATCTTTCTAAGAATCATACCTTATTGCTGAGAAACTAAGTTGCACTTTGCATTGCCTGTGGTAGTACAAGATGTCGACGATAGGATGCGCCTTTACTTTTTTGTTAGAAGAAATGTATACTTTATATGGTAGAGAATATGTACTATATTATATTGCGTGCACGCCGCCAGCCGCCGCTTGCTGAGCTTCTATATAATTTGTTTTGTTTAAAGAAATGTTACCTTATCTTTTACAAGGTAAAGTTTGTGTTGCAGTGCTCGTTTTAATGTATCGCTGCATCGCGGGACCTAGCTGCGGCAATTTACTAACGGCTACAGCATAAACCTTCTTTTTTTAAAAGACATGCTTAGCGGTATTTGTACGGGTTGATGATAATGAACAGACCATCTCGACAATAAATAAGACCACAAAAGTGACCACAAACACCAAATGTTAGGAAAAACACTCTCAAAGTGATCTATGCTTGACAGAGTTTTTCTGAATATCCTCTGTGCTTTTTATCGAGATACCAAGTGACAAAGAATTTTTGCATGCACCTCTCGTACTAGTAATATATTATATTTCGAGAAATTTGTATAAAAGATAAAATATTATGTATAATAATAATTACAAATAAAATCCTGTATGCTATCGAATTCGAATTCAAGGCAAATTTCGTCGAACTCGTTTAGATACTGTCAAACTGACATTCTTTTATAATTTATTAACATAAATCTAAAGTTATTTCAAGCCATGCTGCGACGGCACTAATTTCTACAAAATCGAGTTAAATTGGTTTGAAATAGCGACGTTGTCGTCTTTTATTTAATGTCGACTATTATTGTTCAAACAATATAAGTTTCACTTGCAGTCTATCTATGCAGTCCGCGGTTTGTTATTTAATGGCACCCACAATTGCATCTATGTATTATTAATTACAGGCAGCCTTTACGCTAACCATGTCAAAAATGTTACACAGTGAGTTCAAAGCAATTAAAAACTTGTACATAGTTGGCATAATAAGCTTTATCGGATGTGGACTATCCATACCTGTAGCTCTGGTAAGTAAGTATTAAGCTTATTAGTGAATAAGTAACGTACTCGAGAAGTTACGTCATATCTTCTTGTCCAACATACCACAGTGCCTTAAGACAAAAGTCTTCGAGCAGTGTGTGTTGTCTGTGATGACTTACGACACTGAGACGTGGTCGCTCACTATCGGCCTCATAAGAAGGTTATCGAATCAGTAACGAGGATATCTGCAAGGGAACCAGATTAACCGACGTGCCCCAAAAAATTGCAAAACTTAAGTGGAACTGGACATTGCTCGTAGAACAGATGGCCGATGAGGCCAGACCACCCACAAGGAGGACTGATGACCTGATGAAGGTCGCAGGGACAGCTCGCTGTGGCGTTCTTAGGGGGAGGCCAGTGCACGTCTTTCTGCTGAAATTATGATGAAATAATGTATGTTTTATTTCCCTCAGGAGTTATGCTGAAAATCAATAATAAAACGTCAATGATGTTTGTAATTAGGTTTTGGTAAAAAAAATGTAGAAAGAGGAGTTGTAGTTGTGTGTGTTGTTTTGGTTGAGCTTTGTTGACTTGAATTTATTTGCAGGGTGTGAGTTATTGGGGTGGATTTATAAATGGCTTAAATATTACAATGGTCTATTTGGGAGCAATTCGAGTGGCAATAATCATGTACATGTACGGAATGAAAAAATTTTGTACAGACATTCAGTTTTGGTTAAATTTTAAACCTACAAAGTATTGGAGAGCATGTTGGATGCTAATGCCCATAATTCTTATAGTAAGTTTGATGACACTTTGAAAGATAGGGTATACTAAGTCTACGTATATTATTACGTATTTTTTCAGCCACAATGTGAAGTGCAAGATTAGGACAACTGTTCAGTGGCACTTACATATGTACTGATAAAATAATATTGAAACAATACGTAGGTATACATTTTAAATCTCATTTATCTTACTAATTACAAAGATCGAACACAAAGAAGAATGCCTTCGATCTGGAAGGGCTCGAACCTGCGTCTGTGCCATACCTCAGGGGCTTGATTCTGCTAATATTCTTGAAACCACCGGTCATTAATAATAATAATAATAACGCACACACTCAACATAGCCCTGCTATAGGGAGAACCATGTGTCTAGGTGCCATGGACACACACATAGACAACCACAAATTACACCCAAACTCATGAGAGAAATAAATGTAGGCCATACAAATATTTCTCCCGGCCCGGGAATTGAACCTGGGACCTCTGCGTGGCAGTCCGGCATGGTAACCTTTCGGCCACGGAGGCTGTTAATTCCATTGAGACTAGCCTTGCGCGATTGCGAATGATTTCCATATTCCACTTGTTGGTGTCTAATCCTTAATTAATCCTGTCATTCGAATGACAAATTAGTAACTTACTAGTTTTCGTATTCGAATGATCTGAACATCAGATCTGAATGATCATCCATTAATAATCCATAGATTCCATAAAGTACAACGACACTCGTGATCACCGAGATCTCTCTGGCTCAATTTTATATACCGTAAGCGTCCAGTTACGCGAGGCGAAAGATTTGGCGCGGCCGCCGCGCGGCGTCCGCTCAGTTACCACGCCTTCATGTACATTATTGGCGAATCTGAATTCTATTTACTAGGCAACAATTTTTACCTCTGAATAATAAAACCGCGCGGCCGCCGCGTAGGCCAAATTCAAGGCAGGGTCGTAAGCGTGCACTGAACGCGCATTTATGCAGCAACGCAAACTACGCTGGTGATGAAATTCTTGTCGAATAAATGCACCCTAAATGTGACGGAAAAAGGGTTATTTTGATATGGACATGGTAAATGGCAATGGAATAGAATGGCAGGGGCATTCGGTATCGGTAATCATTCGACTCGAGTCGAATGATTCTGCATGATTTGATTCGGCGAACGATTTGTCCATTCGAATGATTAGTATTAGTAACATTCAAAGTCACGCATCGCTAATTAAGACTGCTTTGAGATTATATTGCAATTATATAAATATTTGCTGTTCTGCTAAAATCTAATTGCAAAGGCAGTCGAGTCTCAATAGAATGCCAAAGGAATGGCATTGGCGGCATTCATTCATTCAATCAGCAACGATCGATGTTATCTTACTAAAGGTACCATAGAAGTTCTTATGCATTTCTTAATTTTTATCTCGTTTAATCACTAATTTAGTCTTCAAATTAAATATATATATATTATTAATACCCTACGCGATTGACGTGCCATCGAGTCGCCATTGAAGAGCAGAATATCAAAAAATTGCAATGGCCACTACCAAAAATCACTACTCTTAATGCCGAATACTATGTGGTCTGTGCAGAATACCATAGCTACAAATGTTTTTCCATTGACACACTGTCAATACACAAATGCGATGATTTAAAATTAGCAGACTGGATCCCTGGTAGCTGTAAAGGTATAAAGATCGAAGGAGTTTTTCTTTGTGTTCGATGTTTGTATTAATAATTATGACAAACTAGTGGGGTAATTTCACATAAAAGTAGCGAATATCATCATAATGTTCTTTACAGTCAATATTACTCACTTACTCCGCTAGCTCAGCGATCCGAAATGTGTCCCGACCTCCTAAACGAGGTGATGCCACTTTCTTCGGTCCTTTGCAATTTCTCGTCAATTGATGGCTTGTAATTCGCGCAGGTACGCCTCCACGGCGTCGCCTCACGGCGATACCTGTGATTACTAGCCGATCTTCATCCAGTAGGTCGACCCAGATAGGCACTCATCATGGTCCGATCCTCTCCCATCCTTTCTAAATGGCCGAGTCAGCGAAATTATAAGGCCCATTCTTACATACGGTTGTGAGGCTTGGACACTCACACTTAAAAGAGAACAAGCTCCTGGTGGCTGAGAGAAAGGTTCTCAGGAAATATTAGGGCAAGTCCAACGGGAGAACGGTAGCTGGAGAGTCCGCACTAACGCTGAAATAGAAGAGCTGGTCGGGTGACAAGACGTCATCGGCGAAACCAAAGCGCACAATCAATATTACTCATTTATTCTTTTCAGTATGTATTGGCCCTAAAATTAGCCGAGTTATTCCAAGAGGCATTTAATATAAGAACTATTCCAGCTTACGCATGGTTTTGTTTAACATTACTCGTCATAACGATAATACAAATAAAAACAATAGTCCAGTTTATTATAGACAACGTAAGTGTGTGTAGTTATTTACTCTGTATTGATTGGTTCCGTTAGTTATGCTCTCGGTTTCTCATTCCCTTGTTTTGTATACATCGGATTGTGGTTAGTTAGGATAAATGTAATTTTATCCGAACTTACCAGGTTTTAATTACATGTACTGGCAGACAAGAAAGTGCTTTTATTAAAAGAATGAAATAAGGAGTAGTTTTGTAATATTCGCTGCTATGAAAAAAAAAATTAAATAACATTTAAGAATTTATTTTGGTCATATATTTATTATTTGTTGCACTAATTACTTTAAAAAGCTGTTTTAAAAAAGAAATAATTATCTAATGGAAAAAATAATCAAGACCATATCGTTTAGGCATACGTATAAATGCATTGTTGAATAAAAAAAAGCATTTTAGTTTTCAACTATACTATACTATATTATATATGACAAAAATAGAATAAAATATGTTTAAATCGGATACATACAAAACAGGAGCATAACAAACAGACCCTATTCATTGGTTCTAAACGCTTCCTGTCACAGCGTGGACCACGCCGTAATACTAAAATTCCTCTGAGCTAGCTACAAACTAGTGTATAGAAGAATATACCAACTAAATCTGATTTTTACTTATTGGTACATATATGCGCCAGCCCTCTCTAAGGGTACCTACAGATCAGGCGAATGCTGCGCGCGCGCTGCACTGCACTGCACTCGCGGTGCACGCGTGTAGTTAAATACAAGTTAATATAATGTGGCGAACGAGCGGCGCACGACCAACACGGGAACGGCACGCGAACAGATCGCACAACGTAATGCACGTGTGCAGCTTGCAAGTCCTTCCCAAACAAGTACATTTGCGATGCATTCACCAGATCTATACGCACCCTAAAGTAGCAATACTTTACTCTTTTGCGTTATGTATTTAATGCACTTTCATTTGTTGCAATAATAAACCCTCTACAAAATTCGGTCATATTGTCATATAGCTAGTCACTCACTATAGTACTTTTTACAGAATTTATCTGCTGCATTTAGAAGTAGTCCTAAATATGGGCCACCCGACGCAGATGAGAGGAAAAAAAGAAAAAAATACGAAGAAACTGTAAACCTTAGGATATGTAGACATGCATGCATACTGTTAGATGTAGGTATAAAAACAACTTTACGACTACCAGATTTTATCAAAATGTCTTAATAACCCACGATTCAAAAAGAGGGGAGTTAAATTTGGAGCGTTTGTCTCAGTGTTGGTAAGCAACATGCTGTCCATAAAAGTTTCAGTGCCACTCAGAGTTTTAAATCGCAAACTGAGAGGCACTGACACTGCGCCTGCCTTCCTGAGACATAAGTTCACACATGTCATGGGACATCCCATGTGCCTGTAAGTTCACCAGTACCGTAAACCTTCAAAACCGGAACGCAGTAATGCTGACACTACTGCTTGGCGGCAGAAATAGTTAATATAATAATAATAACAATAAAGGTGACAGTTCTTCCCTGGACGCACTCTTTCACGAGGAGCTCTATTGCTACTATGTATGTGGCATCATAGCTGCCAAAGAGATCGACTCATCTGGGGCGTATTTTAAATTTGGAATAAAAAAAATAACCATTTTTGCTATATTTGATATTTGAACATCTGGTGTTCAACTTTTGAAAGACCATCAGCTATTTTCTCAGTTGGTATAGGGATCTCAGTCATTAACTGAATATTTATTTTATTTTCGCTTGTCCGATCAGCATATAATATAAATAAATAAATATGGACAACATCACAAACGTTGCTCTGATCCCAAAGAAAGTAACTAATGCACTTGTGTTACGGTAATCGGAAACAACGACGGTACCACGAACATCCAGACCCGAGAATATATAGAAAAGTTAATGTTCTACATTGACCCGGTCATCAAACCCGGGAATCAAACTCGGGACCTCAGAGACGACGACACCATGAAAACTGGTGTGCTAGCCAATCGACCATGGAGGCCATCAATATGGAAACCCGATGGCACAACAATTAAATAATATACCTTGATGTGATGCTGCAACCAGAATGAGATTTAAAATTTTAATGTAATATTTTAGGATAAGTTTGACTGCAATCATATGCCACTTATGCGAAAAGATGTAGCCGAGGCAGATGCAGAAGACTTGTCAATTACATCCATATTCGAAGCTGGGAGAGCAGGAAAATATAGGACGTCAAGTATAATGCAGTTACCTCAACCATACAACTGACACATTATGTTCTCTGTTTTATGGTAAAATGTACTGGCGTTTGCGGAATGCAAACATATTATCTTTGTAATACCTTCTATAAAAAATATAATGATATCAGCATACCTTTTAATGCTTCTATAATTGATTGTATTAGGTGAAGAAAGATTTATGCTTTAACCCGCAAAGCTATATTTTTATAATTATATTTTAATAATTATAAGCTAAGTATTTAATTAAATATTAGGCCACTCCCTCACCGCGAATATTCACCAGTAACGTACCAGTGAAGATCCGTTTTAGAGCATTACATTACAAATACCTCCCTCACCGGCGGGCATTCGCCTGTAATGTAAAATTCAAGATTCGTTTTTGAGCATTACATTACAAATACCTCCTTCACCGGCGAGCATTCGCCTGTAATGTAAAATTCAAGATTCGTTTTTGAGCATTACATTACAAATACCTCCCTCACCGGCGAGCATTCGCCTGTATTGAAAAAAAATAAGATTCGATTTTGAGCATTACATTACAGACACCTCCCTCACCGGCGAGCATTCGCCTGTAATGTAAAATTCAAGATTCGTTTTTGAGCATTACATTACAAATACCTCCCTCACCGGCGAGCATTTGCCTGTAATGGAAAATTTAAGATTCAATTTTGAGCATTACATTACAGATACCTCTCTCACCGGGGAGCATTCGCCTGTAATGTATAATTTAAGATTCGTCTTTGAGCATTACATTACAAATACCTCCCTCACCGGCGAACATTCCCTTGTAATGCAACATTCAAGATTCGTTTTCGAGCATTACATTACAAATACCTCCCTCACCGGCGAGCATTCGCCTGTAATGTATAATTTAAGATTTGTTTTTGAGCGTTACATTACAAATACCTCCTTCACCGGCGAGCATTCGCCTGTAATGTAACATTCAAGATTCGATTTGGCTGCAATTTCAGGCACTCAAAGGCACTCGCTGACACTCGCTATCACTCGCTGGCACTCAAAGGCAATCAAACACATTCAAAGGCACTCGCGGGCTCTCGCGGGAACTCAAAGGCACTCGCGGGCACTTGCAGGCACCTAAGTAAAGACTTAAAAACATTTTCACTATGTCTTGTGGAGACGCAGCCTTACAGTCTGAACAAATTGTTACATTACAGGCCTCACCGGTGAAGGAGGCTACCGAATGTCACAAGTGTTGCGCAATTAATGCTCGGTTCTCCTCTCTTACTGCAGTAATGCTCGCTTTTGAACTGTTACATTACAAGCGAATGCAACGGTGAAGTAACGCCTTTAGATTTTTATTTTCTTTTGCGCAATTAAAGTATTCATTATTTCCTGACGCATGTGCAGAGCTTATAAGTTTATATTCATTATAAGTTCATGTCTTTAATAAAGTTTTATTAAAAGGGTATGTTATTAATATTAGGGGACTCCCGGGCATGCCCTTTAAATCACAATGGAGCCCGCATCCTAGCACAAGGAGTACTAATTGGATGAACAAAAGTAATTACGAGTGGTATGGGTAAACCTGGTACGGTCAAGCTGAAGAGCGAAATATCCATCGTTTAAAGTTTTCATAACCTAAAAATCTCTAACTGTTACGTATCGGCGATGTTTTGAAGTATTTAAAGAAATTTAGTTTAGTGTAATTAAAATTAAGTCTTCATTGACTTACAATTATACGGACGTCGGGTCCGCGCTAAAAAGTGTTCGAACTTATAGGGCGTTAAAATCGTATACAGAGCGTCATGCACGCTTTAGTCTTCATTTGTTCGACTGACAGCGAAGCAAGCAAAATTAGACAGTACTGCGATGACATTACAATTTAAATTTAACGTTTTAGCTTTTTCATATTCCTTTACATGTCACTACGTTTAAATAGGTTGACTTGGGACATTTTTTTCGTGGTTTTTGTATTAGAACCATCGTCCATTTATTTGTAAGTCAATGTAAATTTTAATAGATTTCTGACAAGTTTGTATAGATAATCTTTATCGCAACAATATCACAAATAACAATAATAATAATAACAACGTACACACTCAACATACCCCATAAATGAGGAAGTTTTAATGGTTTTAAATAGATTTAGGTAAGTGAGCTTAGGCAGTAGCACATTATTATTATAGTCTGTCCTTTTTTTTGAAGATGGAGTAAAATAACAGTTAATTGTGCAAAAGTGTAGCTCGCTTGCAAACAGCTAGTGATTGCTGTCGATTAATATTACATCGACTATCGACTGAATGTTGATTACGCTTATGCAATAAATAGTCGAACTTGTTTCATTTGATTCATCATCGGTTCGTTATGCTGGGCACAGGTTCAATTGAATTGTCAATTTTTGAAAATTCATACATTCACTACACTTAGAACTACGTGGATTATTAATAGAAATAGGAGACATATTTCAATGTTCTTAATTTTAATTTAAAATACATAATCACTTCCGCCTGTCGTTATTAAAATGTATATGAATAAAAATTAATTTCGATACTAATAGGCCAACTGCCAAAATAAGTATAATGAGTACAACATTTCACAATTCAGACATTTTTGGCAAAATTTTACCTACTTTCATATTCAATCGATAAAACTGTCGACAACAACTAGGTACATGACTATTTAAAATTGTATGGAAACTGGAAACCTAGCAAATGTCATTTTATTCCGTCTTAAATATATACAGGACGCAAGCGGAACACGACAAATTAGTCACCCTCGTAGTATAATATCATTGCCCTCGTGGTTCTACTAATAGGGCAAACCACATATTATTTGTTGTTTATTCTATAAATTCACTCCATTCCAATTTTTTGTCAAGTGATATAAGGGCACCGGATAAAAAAAAATATTATACCTATATGATAATAGCTTCGGGCATTGTACGAAATGTTGAATTTTTTTATTTGTTTTATACTTTACCTAAGAATTTTATAGGATATCTAACGATTGATTAATAATATCTGTAAATAAAATAAATGTCCCTTGATATTATGTGGTTTATGACTGTTATTCCATACTTTATTCTAGTTACGCTTGTTTATAGTTTTTGTCAGTTTTAAATCCAGGGATATTTTAATTTTAAAACCAGTGAGAAATATATTATGATAAATGTGCAGATAACATAAAATTATAGTAATTTTTAATACCTACAACCAATAAAGTTACAAATATCAGTCATAAGTGAAGAATATTACGTAAATTAGATACAAAATTAGTAAGTATAAATACATACACACCCTGTTCCCACTGGGGTAGGAAGAGACGACAGCCTTTCACTTGCTACGATCCAGACATACATCTCTCGCCTAAACAACACTCATCACGTATGAAAGCATCATATATGCTCGTCGATTAAGCGTACTCTGGATTTGGACTTCCTCAATTTAAGTTCGATCGTTACCAACTTGCCCGCTCACAATCGCCTTGATTTCGTCAATCTTCTTTCAGTCATTCTTTCTATACGTCCAAACCATCTTAATCCTTTCTCTATCTTTGTCACTACATCTTCTTGCACGCCGCAACGCTCTCGTATCACACGAGTAAGTAATTTGTCCATGACTGCCACAGTGGCCGAACGTTCACCATGCTGGACTGCCACGTAGAGGTCCCAGAATCGATTCGCGGGTCGGGAGAAATATTTGTATGGCTTACATTTATTTCTCTCTCGTGAGTTACACTCAATTTGTGGTTGCCTCTGTGTGTGTCCATGGCACCCGCGATACAGGGTTTCCCTAGTGCGGGGCTATGGGTGTGTATGCCTTATTATATATTGTTATTATCCATTAGTGTCACTCCAGCTATATTTTCCAAAACTCTCATTTTTACTGAATTAATTCTACTTTTGTGCTTCTTCTGCCAAATCCAACATCCACTGCCTTATAAATGTGGGAACCAGCACCCCCCTCTGCACAACCAGTTATGTCTTTTCAGCACCTAATTACAGGAGGTAAAAGTTTTCGCGCGGCCGCCACGCGGCGGCTGTCCAGTTACCATGCCTTCATGTACATGATTTCTATTTTCTAGACAACAACATTTAAATTCCTCTGGATAATATAACCGCGCGGTCGCCACGCGGTCGCCGCCGCGTAGACCAAATTCAAGCCAGACTCGCCAAAACGTAAAAGCTAAATAAATAGAGCGTATTTCACCACGACAGTTAGACGCACGCGGTCGCCGCGCGGCGGCAACGCGAGTTGAGCGCGACTGGAGAATATACAATAAAATATTTTCTCAGTGAGGGGATTACATGTACTTCAACATAATTCTGGTGTAATTTCATTGTTTCACTTCTGGATATTTTCTCTTTGAGTTAAATTATAAATAATATAAAATAAAATAGTGCACCTAGAAAATATTCTACGTGACTACTAATAATATTTAATACATTGATCTACGTAAGTTTTACAGACAATTTCTGCCCCTTTTGTAATTTGTACAGTAACTACACGTGCTATGGATCGGATCGTTAACAAAATTGGGATCGTTGCGAGTAATCCTAGCTTTATTCATTAGTATATAATAGGGGTTTAATTATGAAATGGCCGTTCTAAAGTTCCGGATATTCTGAAATGAAATAAAGATTTTTTAATGTAACATTCAGATATAAAATTTATTTTACATAAAATGTAAGGCTGCTAATTTTTAAACTTCGGCGTTATTTTTTTGCATTCTTCTTAGTTCATTTTGAATTTATTTTGAAACGAAACACGGATATTGCTAAAATACTGTAATAACGTAGCACTGGTGTAGTGCAAATGACTCGAAACATTAACGACGTGTATGGAGCAAATACAACTAAAGAACGTACTATGCGTTTTTGGTACCCGATAGCGCGCTGCAAATTAAACGTGGCATGGCTCCATTCACCTTATAAGCTGTTCTAGAAGACGATCCGTCGCAAACTACGACGGATTTAGCAGCACAGTTTCGATATAACTATACCCAGCCAAAATGGGCAAATAAGAAAAAGGAGCATGACACGAACTATCATACCTACAACGGGTAACACATATCTATAGGTAATACAGAAAGAGTGCAGAATACGTAGCCATCGAAAGATCGTATAAAATTACTTGTGAAAAATTAAACCAAGCAGGGTTAAATGAAGCAAAAAAAAGAAATTTAGCATCGGGAGTAATTCACTATAGCTTCCTTGGATCTGGTACAACCAGTCCAAAATTCCAAGACGTTTTTGACGATATCAAATTACGAGACGAACAAGTCGCGGGCTTGATGATAAGCACCATGCCAATCCATAACAGTTACAGTGTCACAAAAAGATTTATATCACATACATTTGAGGGGCACTACTACTGCACCCGTCAGACCCAGAGATATGAAGTTGCTTCATCACGTCACACACATCAAGTGGTTTCAACGGCATCCTAACCATTCAAAACCGGAACGCTGTAATGTTCACATTACTGCCTGCTAATAAAAACTTTGAGAATTCCCTTTGCCGATGTTTTACCGCAATGAACTGGGTATTACAAACTAAGACACCAATTAACCGCTAACCACTATGAATGTAAAACTCCAAATAAAACTCAAAAGTATTTTTTTTAAGGAATGAATGTAAAACTCCAAATAAAACTCAAAAGTATTTTTTTTAAGGAATCTTTGAAGCTAGCCGCTGATGGCCTTGTTTGCGCCACCAGGTGAATGGGCGAGCTGAAGCCTCTTGATTTGTATACGATTTCCACGGGCCGCACCGCGTGAAATCGCGCCAACGCGCAATGGGAAGGGGGCCGCTCAAAATCCAGCAGATCCAAAAACAGGCGACTATCGCCTGTTTTTGGATCTGCCGTGGTTCGGTAACTTCAAAGGTGCGAGTGATCAGCGTCAATCAGCTAATATCTCGTGCGAAGATGAGTAAGCTTCATTTGCAATCCACCATCCAACAATTAGCTGCAAGGGTGCGTTGTTCTTCGATATAATTATCGGGTGTTTCCTCAAGAAATCTATATTTGCAGGTTTCAGGCGTTGTTCTATTCTTAATACACCTTGTTCATCAAGAAAAGGGGTAAATGGGGATCTCAATTGCTCTATCTCTTCGGGGAATTCTATTTCTGGGAAAATTTGACACAAGTGATAAGTTCTTCTTCGCATTCCTCGTGATTATCAAATACAGGTAAGATGTACTTACTCATTTTTTTTCATTTTAGGAACAACCATCTCTGTATCCAGGCGACAACTGCAAGTAGTTTCTCTAGGGATGAATATCTTCGTAATTGCTAAGATCTCGTCGCCATTATTGGTAGGTTTCACTGTAATTGTAGCGCAGGTTGTATAGTTTCTCGTTTCTCGATGCCACATTCTCACGATTTCCGTAGGTAGGTATTTTAAAAATCTTCGGTTTGGGTGTGATGGACCTGACCACTATAATTCTTTGACCAGGAGTCTTAAAAAAATATTATGTTGTGGGAGAAATAAATAAATATAATTATTTGCATTTTAGTTTATCAGGTAGTAATCCTCGAGCTGCTAGATCGGCAGGATTCTATCTAGTTAGAATCGTGTTGTTGATATCGATTACGCAGTTTTCAACATACAGCTTCCATCACAATGGATCTCCTCGACGTAAGCGTAAATATTTTCAGGTTGTATGCTCATTGCGCTAGCAATGCGTTTGCAATTTGCTGACCAATACAGTAGCACACAGCTCTTATCGTGGTAAGGATAATTTCTTAATTGAAGTTACTTTCGTTTTTGCCATCAGCGTGATATTTCTACGCTTGAGTCGTCTATCACTCTACTGTCCGTCACTGCAGCGTAAGCAAATGCAGAGGCGTCTCAAATCTGTGTAGCTGTATTAATTCATGCCCATTTGTCGTTTCAATCAATTTGTCATCTCGGTAATTTAATTAGATTGAGTATTTTAATCTGCGATCGAAACTTATCCACTCATCACAATAATTGCTAAGTAAGTCTTCATCCCGAGACAAATCAAGAAATCAAAGTTGTTGTATAAAAAAATTTGCTAGCATACTTGGGGTCAAATAGAGACGCAATGACCGATAAGATATTTCACTTTGTGATTCTCTTTTCCGCAACAATGTCTATATTACTCGTGGCTTGTTTATCTTCTCTCACATGCCAGGTTACTCCCAGTGTCTTTACTTTCTCATTTCTATTCAAGTATACTTCGGTACCGTTTGCTCGTCTCTCAGGTTAATCTCGTTTATTTTGTCACTGTTGGAACACCGTGTTTAAAGCTCAAATCTTTCTGCACTAGGTGGGCGTCTCCTCGTTTTGACCTTTAGATAAACAGTCGTCAAAGTATCTATTAATGATCGCTTTTGCTCGTTGAAGTTTCCTTATATACTTTTATCCCGTGAAACTAAATTATAATTTAACTTCTATGTCAATATTAAGAAATGTGCTACTTCATAGTTTGTCCTTATTTAACGGCAGAAATCATATCGTTTTAATAAATTGATAAATTTCCCGTAGGAACTCGTGGCTAAAAAAGCTTTACCAAAATATTTTTATGAATCAGCTCGCGTGAGGCGTTGCTACATACACACATCAAAAAAAGTTTGCGATCACTTCGAAAAACTGAAATCTTTTTTTGTTACTGTAGATTATATTATGATTTTTTCTTCTTTTTAGATTCTTTATTTAA
>NW_020653200.1:7812618-7830317 GCF_003589595.1 Hyposmocoma kahamanoa
ATTCAAAGAACCTATTGCAATAAAACGGCAATTTCATACTTTAACCCATCTTTAACCCCTAATATTAAGCCAATCCGATTTTTTTTATAATACTAAGTGACGGGACCATAATATTATATATCTATGGATGGGACAAACAGGTGGTGCGCCTGGTGTTAAGCGACACGCCTCCATAATCAGTTGTAGCACCACTAAGAGCTTTAAATCAGAAAGATCTGAGGGACACTGCCACTGCGTACATAAGTTGATAAGTCCCATTTGCCTATAATTTCCCCAGCATCCTTACACTTCGAAATCGGAACGCAGTAATGCTCACATTGCTCCTTGCCGGTAGAAATAGGTGACGTGGCAGTATTTCCCTGGACAGACTCTTACACAAGGAGTTCTACTGCTACTAATATATGCTATATATATGCTATCTATTCGAATCAAAATCAATTCGAACAGACAGACAAAAAATTCTAAAATTTTGTATGCAACTAGTAGTGGCTATCTCCAAAGGAGATCAAACAATCGAGAGAAAACTTATGTTAAGTACTCCTCCGGAAGTAAACGAAGAGGCTGGCGGATATAAATGCTGACCATAGAATATTAGAAGCGGTCTGATCCGTTGTGAAAAAAAGGGTTGGAAGAAGCAAAGATCGCTATGTTTTCGACTTACAGATCTTGTCGGGTGACTCAGGAGGAACGCTTGCCGGTTGAGGAATGGGCGGAGGATCGTGATTTCTTGATTGCGATAGTGGCGTATGATCTCTCTCTCATTGCTGGCTGTTATTACGGCGTTGGTTGGCAGAAAGAGATCGTGGATACGATGTTCTTTTCTACAGCACAGTGATGACACAAAGGAGATGGCGGAACGGGTAAGCGGGTAAGCTCTTATCCGACACGTCGTATGAGGACCGGGCAAGCGGCAGACGCGTGCATGCACAACGAGGACCGCCGAGTATCGTATGAGAAGGCACTGCTAGAATGGAGACAGGTATTCGAGTCTGGATCTTTCTTGGATGACGTGCATTGCACTTTGGCACACACATAATCAGCATAAGGAGTAGGGGAGAGTTTCGTTGGTCTCCCATGTCTGAGACGACTGTCCGTTCCTGCATTCCCTCTAAAAAGCAATAAGGCGAAACAACGTCAGGTTTTAGTGCGAGTCTGACAGAACCCTTTATCATCAAGAGTATCCAAGAGGATTATCTGATGTTAAAGTAAAGGCTAGAGTAAACGACTGCAAAAAAATGCACGATGACCTCCCAGGTGACAATGAAGAGCAGAAATGATCACTGGGATAAGGAGACATGATTATGATATTATTATAAGTCAAGAAATTGCGACATGGAAATAGCCCCAAGCAAGTATGCTAATATCTTTCAAGACTCGGTCCATACGGCCTATCTTGATAATACAAACAGTTTGGTTAATAGAGTCATTGTACTGCGAAGCGTATGTCAAAACATTACGCCAACTTTCGGTAATTCATGAACATTTGGACTTATATGACAGCTCAATGATAATAGAAATTAATAAAAGAGGCAGGTAGTCTGTCAAGTCGACATAAAATTTTAGCTTCATGTTAAATTCTCACATTCTGACTGAAGTAGGGTCTACAAAAGATATTAGGGTTCTAGCCTTGTGGTAGGGAGTGTTATACTCGAGGTGTTCGTTGTGTTTTTACTTAATCCGTCCATTTGTTCTTTTTAACTGTATGTAACACCAAAAAACGATAGAGTAATAGCGATATAAATGATAACTGTTTTTGTACTGTAACGACCGAAAATCCGACATTTTTACTATTGAAATATAGCAGACGTCATAACATTTGTTGGTTGAATGTAATATTTTAATGGCAGATTTTCAAACCAATTACTGTAAAAAGGCGTGCAAAGATTAATTTGCAATGCATTAAATCCGATCTTTCGCAATATTTTTCTATTTGCTTTCCACAGAGAGGCACCTTTATAGTATTTTATTATGTATTCATGTTGGCTGCGATTTGGGCATGCGGAATTTGTTTGTTGTTGCGTCAAGGTATCTTTTGTGAGTGGTTTGTACTCCTTTTTCTGCATTGCCAACTAATAATATCGTTTTCTTTCCCTTTTTGTAGTCTTATTGTCCGACTTTCCTTCTCAGTTTCTCAGAGTCTTGGTGCATCACTGCACGTATGTTTTCTTTATCCTGATATCAGCAAATAAATATGTTTGATACGAAAAGCAATTTGTCTAGAACCTTTCAATGGATGCGAAAACACGTGAAACATGCAACTTTTTTATTATATATTAATCACGCAGGGCCACAGGTTTACCAATTTTCGGGATATGCTATACTACACTCACGAAATTCGAAGTTAACAAGATCGTTCAATTGTTTGTTGCGAGTCCTGACTTGAGATAAATTCCCAGATATACACACGACCAACAATGAAATATGATCACGTTTAAAAAGAAAATTAGAATTTGTAAGAATAGTACGATTAAGTGAAGTAAGTATTTATGGTTACAGAGAGAAAAAATAACACCGACATTCATTCAGAATATGTATATATTTAAATTAATGACTCTTTAAATTTGAAATTGTAGAGAATAGTTGAAATCAAGTCAAGAATAAAAAAATATGTTTTAGTGTAGGTGCGTGTAAATAAAACATGAGCGGTGGCGTGAAGTCTGACTGTCTCGGCGTTGAGATACAGCGTTTAGTGTGTTTGTCGCTCGATAAGACTCCTAGTGAGGATCCAGCGGAGTTGGTGTGAGCGGAAGAAAGCGGCCGGGCCGCGGTCGATAGGCAATCGAGCGCAGGCGCTCTCGTAACCGGAGCGACTGGGAGAAAACGCCAGTCCGCCGGCAGGTTGATACGCGGCTGCCGGCAGCCAGCGTCCGCCCGGGCGCAAGTGGACGCTCAAACCATGCAGACGAGCCGTCCCCGCGGCGTGCACAGCATCGCTCTCGTGCTGGCTCTCGCGATCGCTTGGATGCCGCACGCCGACCACGCCGCGTGAGTATCGTCCCAAGTTATGCTGGTCACTGTCCTTCTTTACAGATGTGTGGCGAGAGAACATGCGTCACTCTGACTTCTTGTGCACCTCACGTAATCGTGAAGCCCTATCGTACACATGTAAATCTTTCAAAGCATTGCCATTCGCATTAACTATTAAAATCACATCTCATTTGTTTATAATATTATTAACATGAGGCCTTATGTTAGTAGATCCGTATTAAACAATGCTAATAAAGTTTCAATTGAAATGTATGCCAAGTCAACTGATTTTAATTTAACCTGTTTAGTACTGTTTAATGCCCAATTATAACACTTTTAATTTCGAAGTTAGCAAAAGTGTCTAAGAATATGTACACGTTTTTAAGTGCGTGCACCAATTACATATTCGGGTGTACTTATGTACATATATCCCCATACTTAATCATACACGAGCGAAATTAGATGCAATAATATTTTATAAGTTGTTTGGGAATAATTTCGAAGTACGTTTTATTGGTCTGTTACCCTGGATAGTTAATGTTATGATTAACGATTAAGGAATAAAGACAGTCTTGTATGTCGCTTTACGAGTTATATGGTGATTTCCAGTATCACGTCAAACTGCGATGTTTCCCGAAAGATGAAAAACTCAATTATGTATGCGCGATTGACGCAGTACATGCATGTCTTCGTGTAAACGAACACATAAAATTAAACATTAAGTTCCGCGTAAATCAAATTGCAACCGCTTTCAAATTTAATTACAATTTAAATAACACGGTACTACACAATAATTTTATAAACAATATAAAAAAGTTCCATCAATTTGGAACATTTTTACCTTCGTCTATCTTTGCTTTTACTTTAATAAAACTGTAAGGGTAATCAAATTGTTTATAGATATTTTATTTCTAATTTGAAAGAAAATTGTAAATTCAAAGTTGTCAATGTACTTGAGTAAAGTAGAACAATAAATAGTCGAGTGGAAAAAATTAAAAAAATTAAACAATTCTACGAGTATATCTATTTATCGTACTTTCAACGTTCAGCGTTGTATTAATAATATAAAATAAAATAATACAAAAGGACAAAATAAATACTAGTACTGCGTAACTTAAACTATTGTATAACTTGTAGTTTATGGCTCATTATATGCCAGAGTGGTGTGGAGAATAGTATATATTTTTCTTTATTTTGACTTTTTGAACTACAGGTCTTTTGCGCACATCTTAAGTAGATAGAGAACCTCAAGAAGCAGGTTAAACCATGTGTTTATTATGTAATATATAAGCTGAATTCTTTAGACACACGATCAACCTAATGGCAAAAAATTCACACTACAATTTTCTAAAATCATTTTCGGAGTAATTCGGGTGTACGGAAACCAGCGAATACAATTACTCTAGGGAAAGTTTTTAATCCAGTAAAAGCTTATTTTAATGGTTAAGGTAGATTTAACTGGACTCGTTGGGTACGATTACGACGTTCTGCTACCGACATGTTAACATTCAAGAGCATATTAACCTTGACTCTTTGGAATGGACCTTTCTTATCGCATGCGGTAGATACAGACTTGAATTCAAATCTAAGAGCGGTTACATATGGCGACTTTTAGCAGCGATGCAGTCGCTAATCGTCTACCTTTAAACTCGCGATTTTAACAGCGATGCAAGCGAGCGACTGTATCGGTACAAACGCGCGATTGCATCGCTACACTTGAGATTTACATCGCGCGCTTGTATCGCTGTAGTCGCGCCTTTGCATTGATGCAATTGCCTATAAATCACAAGTGTAGCAATAGAATCGCGCGTTTGCATCGCTGCTAAAACTCTTAATTGCCAGATGACGTGCTTTTGATTCTGTACTCGTTTTCTTGATAAACATCCGATAATTCGTAATGTAGATTTATTATCACTGCGTGACCATAGTCATATTTATAAACTGAATATTTAATTGCAATAGCGAATTGGCGAAGGAGAACATTACAACACTAATAAGGAATTGTCAACTTCTGTAAAACTCGCTTAGCTGCGTAGGTTGAATCTTGGAAAATAAATAATAATGTACCCACGTTTTGAAATTCATCCGTTCATATACGACTTTTAAATAGTATCGCATAGAAAAATGCACTACTTTTTAACCACTAAATATAGCAAATTAAATATTTAGGTAGTATTTACGGGCAATAATAAATTATGCTACAAAACAGTACAGTGTACTAAAAAACCGACCTCAAAAGTCATTCATCCCCTAATTTGCCTCCCTTAGAGGTGGAATATTTTCTTCAAATTTAAATGGGACCACATCTGAGATACCTTCTTTCCAACAAAAAAAAAAGAATCATCAAAATTGGTTCACAAATGGCCGGAGTTATCGCGTGACATACATATAAAAAAAACATACATTCGAATTGAGAAATTCCTCTTTTTTGAAGTTAAAACTAATACATTAAATAAAAAAATAAAATAAAATTCTTTATTGAATAACACATATACTTACTTGAACTAGGAGAACCCTGTAAAAAGTGCTAATTATACAGGTGACTATATGATTATATTATAAACAAAAAAATAATAATTAAACAAATAAATGCAAATCATATACCTATACGCTTAAATTAGACAACATTTATTTTGGGATGATTAATAAATTCTCTGTATCATCCTATTACATATTTTGAAGGAATTCTTGGAGAATTTTCTTAACCTTTTTGCATTGACTTACAATTATATGGACGTTGGGTCCGCGCTAAAAAGTGTCCGAACTTACAGGGCGTTAAAATCGTATACAGAGCGTCATTCACGCTTTAGTCTTCGTTTGTTTTACTGACAGCGAAGCAAGCAAAATTAGACAGTACTGCGATGACATTACAATTTAAATTCACTTTTTAGCCTTTTCATATTCCTTTACATGTCACTACGTTTAAATAGGTTGACTTGGGACATTTTTTTCGTGGTTTTTGTATTAGACCCGTCGTCCATTATATATTTCTAAGTTAATGCCTTTTTGTAACAAAAATGATATATGGCCAGTTTGGCGTTTAATTTATTGTACAAAAATGACCCAAGTATAACAAAAAATCTGGAAATAAACACATGTTTTGATGATACAATTTTGGGGCAGACAATATCTTTCCGTCTTTTGTTACTGTTTTCAGTACTATGTGGGAGTGCAAAGTGCTGTTTGAGAACCGTGGACTTAATAAATAATTGCCTTACAGTTAGTACCTTACACGACTTATACAGAATGTCGATGGGGTAAAGGACAGGGCGGAAGGTAGAGACCTTTAGAACCACTCGCTGGGCTCTCTCAACGATTAGTAATGAAGTTTTAGTAATACCACCCCAAGATGTAATGCAATATGTAATAATTGATTGACATAATATGGCACAATAAACTTGCCTGATTATTTTAAAATCAGCAAAAGCGCATAGTTTTTTAAACACATACATTAGCTTACGGATTCAACCGCTTAGTGTTTCGATAAGGTGCTTAAAAGAGAGGTTATGATCTATTATAACACCTAAATACTTTACCTTGTTAGTAATAGCAATGTCTGGACACTTGCACAGGTTGTTAGTAGTCTCCTTACAATCGTGAGCATAAAGTTGTGTGTTAGTTATAGTAGACTTTGGTTTTCGCATATCGAACTGCATGAAACTAGTTTTATCCGTGTTTAGTGTTAATAAATGTTGCTGGAGCCAGTTACTTACGACATTGAATACTCGCTGAGCATACTGATAGACTTCCTTATCAGAGTTAGCAGAAAAAAGCAGAACAGTTTCATCAGCATAGGATATGATCTTCCCACCATCTAATTTTAGATTACAAAGGTCATTCATGTAGATCAGAAACACAATGGGGCCTAAAATATTTCCTTGGGGAATTTAAAATGCAGTACTCTTGAGATCAGAACTGATAACGTCACCTATTTGACACATTGGGAGTGGTTCTCCAGATAATCTGCAAGTAATTTTAGCTGTATACCTCTTATACCTAGCGATTCAAGCTTCTGTAATAGGATGGGTATATAAACTGTATCAAAAGCTTTCGCGAGGTCCAGAAATATCACCACTGTTTTGTTACCCTTATCAAGTTCCCTTGCCAAAAAACCACTCGACTATGTCATTGAATAACATTTTAATTTACTAGATCGTTAATACTTCTAAGTTTCCTATGTGTTTGCATAGAGTATACATAGCTTTAAAAATCTCTCCCGAAGCGGTGCTTATTCAAAATGTCAGAGACAAAATCTCTTTCATTATTTTGTTCTTTCTTTTTATGTATAGAGTTTCTCTCAGTAATTTTACTCTGTTATGCAAAAATGCATCAGAATATTCTTCAATTAAGCAAAAGCAACAAAATTATAATAGTGCCCAGTATGATTTGCTCTACCACCTACTTATAAATTATAAATAGATATTTCCAGAGTTGCTCGAAAACATGATACTATTTGGCAACCTTTCAGAAATAAGTACATGTTCGACGTAGACTTTACATTAAAGGCTTTTGCAAAGGTCAACTATTATCAGTTCCGTTGACTTCTTCTTTTCTGTAATACTTATAAAAAGATATATGTATGTACCTACTACCCACCTATAAATCTTTTTAGTAAATTTATGTATTAGTGTACGCAAATGATACATCGACTGTGTAAATTTCTTCATTTTGTAAAGTTGTCAAAATTGAGATAGTACCGGTTGCCAGTTCACAGTAGATATTGCATTGCATTTGAATGCAACAAAATGAAAAAAAAAAAAATAATAATACAAAATTTATAAGTTACAAAAAATTTGGTACGTAAGTTAAAGCCTTTCTTAATTTAATTGTTTTTCTTATTTTGTACTTATACGTCTTATATAAAGTAAATAAATAAGTAAATTACATCGAATTGTGACTGTTGGGTAAAATTATTATCCTTTATGAAATAATTACATGATGTCAGTACAGAGTACTAAAAAACGCCTCAAAAGATCCTGGAATTATATCTACGAGTATTTGCCAAGTTTTATTGAAAACTGGATTCATCGCCTAGTTTACCACTCTTAGAGGGGGAATATTTTCTTCAAATTTAGTTGGGACTGAAGTTCCGTCTTTCCAACAAAAAAAGAATCATCAGAATCGGTTCACAAATGAGTTATCGCGTAACATACATACAAAAAAACGTACAAATTGAGAACCTTCACCTTTTTTAAGGCGGTTAAAAAGAAAACGAAGATAAATTAGTATCTTAGTATCAAGTATGGCCTCCTCTTATCAAGATGACTTCTGCAATCAATCAAGGTTTTCAAGAGTTCTTGGGGAATATGTTCAAATTCGGCCTTAAAACAGTTTTAAGTAAATGAATATTCTGTGGGACTGGACGTACAGCTCTTACATGCCGTCTTAGAATATCCCGCAGATGCTCAATAGCTTTGAGTACGGGACTTCGTGTGGGCCAATCTAAACGGAGAATCCTGATTTTAGTTAGGTAAGCGTCTACTTCGCCCGCTCGTTGTGTTCGAGCATTACCATCCATGAAGACAGCAGCACCTGGGAAGGTTGATGCTGGTTGTGCGTAAGGAATTAGGACTTCCATTTATTAAGAGAACCATATTCAGTGTAAACTAACTCCGTACACTCCCGATTTCGTAAATTTTTGGATCAAAATATATCAGTCGTCTCTGGGCTCAACTTTCTCGAGTTTGGTCTCCTTTTGAATGTAGATCTGACATCGTGTCCAGGTCCTCTGAACAGTAGAACGACCGATACCAAACAATTCAAATATATAAAATTGAGTAAATCGTTCTTTAAGAAGTCTTTATATATAATAATCGTTATTATTTTGTCTGCCATTGTAGGTATAGTACAAAATTTGTCACGAAAATACAATTTTAATAAGAGGGCAGCAATGTCAATAAACTAACAATAACAAGCAATGATAAAACAGCAATATTTTCATTACAATC
Source organism: Hyposmocoma kahamanoa (assembly GCF_003589595.1). Taxonomy (NCBI): domain Eukaryota; kingdom Metazoa; phylum Arthropoda; class Insecta; order Lepidoptera; family Cosmopterigidae; genus Hyposmocoma; species Hyposmocoma kahamanoa. The sequence goes on from NW_020653200.1 coordinate 7,821,534, forward strand.
GAACACTTTTTAAATAAATTTAAAACGTTCAAATTTAGAACGTTATATTTTACCCGATAGTTTTTATAATATGTAGACACACTGTCATGTTTCCGACTTAGAGGATGAAAAAAAATAGTCTAAGGTTTCCGATTATTCTTAATCACTTTAAAACCTTATTTTTTAGATGCCCGTTTATTTTGTAAAATGGTTTGTTATGGTTGCCATATTACTCTCGTTACGGTAAATTATAAATTAATGTTAATCACAATCAATACATGCAATTCAATCATCGGTCCGCACAGCTTTAGCTCCGGTTATATATTGGCGTCATTAGAGTCCGGCCAAAATAACTGTTTCTGTCGCACTAAAGATACTCTGAGGAATTTTGTTTAGGAAGATAACGTTATTATTTTATTACGTTTTCTTTGCACCAAATTAGTGAGATTATTTATTATTATTATTACAAATAGTAGAGAACAAGCAAAAGAAAATTAATAAGTATCTTCATATCGTGCAAAGCAGTCACATTAATTGACTCTGTCCGACATGATAATGGTATTCGATGTAACCCGATGTGAATACATCAGGTTAAGTCGCTTGGGGCATCTCAAGGCAAGTCTCTAGTAAACAGTTTAAAAAACATTAAGGTTATGTTACTAATGTATTTTCAACATAAATAAACTTTATACCTTATTCACATAGCTTACAATGTCTTGAGTAGTCTGTTACTCTTAAGCAACAGATATGGAGTATTTCTCTACCTAACCAATTTGAGCTCATGGCATTATACGTGGCGTTGATCGTCAATTGCAGTGCGAGGCAGTCTGCAAGCAGGACAAGGCTGAGTTTTAACGAATTTTGACTTCGACTAGGCAAAAATGGCGCACTTTGCAAATTTTTCCAAAGAAACGAACTCTGTCTACGTTTAAGCAAAAAACCACAAGTACGAACTGAAAGTTTAATTTAGTTTCTCGCTTAAACTTAGACAAAATTCGTTTTGTAAATACGAAAAACTTACTAAGCACGCTATTTCTGCTTAATAGAACTCAAAGGTTGTTATATAAACATCAGCTCAAGCGTGTTTTTTGATCCACCATAAGCAGGTGGATCAAAAAACACGTCACAACAAATTGGTTAAGCAAAAAAATCCCTCAGCAGTTAGTGATTTTGAGAAAATTTTTATTTTAAGGTGTCATGTACCATTTGTTGTCATACCGGTAACCCGTTTGGATAACCAATATTATGTTTATTAATAAACCTGTATTTTTAGGAGGAACCGCTTCAAGTAATACGATAATATGTTACAAAAATAACCATGAAGTCGCAGCGTTGCCGAGACGGACACAATTGTTCTCCTAAAAGAAGACAGTATTGGTAAAAATGATGTAGGGAGAGTGTGGTCGGATGGGATTGCTTGTGACAAAAAATCAAGATGGCGGATTCTAAATGACGGTCGGACATAAAGGTGTTCTGATCCATTTGAAATTCGGTATGCTATATAAAAACGAATCCAAGGTGAAACAATTTATCCATTTAAGTACCTGAATTGGTTTTTATTGTTATTTAACTTCTAAATTAATACTAGATATATTTCATCTTGTAATATTGAAGTTATATCACAATATATATGTATAATAAAAATTAGATCTCTGTCTCTAAAACTAAGGGTGTATGTGTGTGTTAACTTAAAATTGAAAAAAAAAGAAAGGGTTTATTTGGTGTGTGTTACTTAGTATTTTCCAGTGAATGTTAATACACAGTGTTAATCATTTGGTCTACGGTTGATAGTTGCGAGATATAAGGAAATCAATTTTAAATCCGCTATTTGGTCGTTTTGAACCTCCATTTTGGAAAATTATGGACCTCCATTGAATCTGATCAAGACACTTCAAACGTTGTACGCGATCCTTCCGATTTTTCCAACGTTTAGCTGTCAGTTGACTCCGGTAAATTTAAACTCTTATTCGTGGGGACATTCCACAGTTTAACCTCGCAGACCTGGATCTTAGCCTCGTATTGTTTAAATGTATCTGTTTTGAATAAACAAATTCGATGGCAATTAGAAGCCATGGGTTCGGCCTTTTATTCACACTTCTATACGACATTTGTTCAAGCATCCTTCACATATCTTTAATAGTTTTTGACACATAGATTTATGAATTTTATATTGCGGCCATATTATTTATTCCAATTTATATTTTATTTTACTTGGAGTACAATTGCCAAGGTCATCTGCTTTTGGGCGGGTTGAAATTTCGTAAAGGACTATCGGTTGGTTACTGATAGTTACAGGTAAACTAAATTGCGGTTATCCTCTAGTTAAAGGTTACCTTAATAGCGGTTACGTCTAAAACTCAAACGGTTACTATAGATTAAGGTAATTTAAACCGTTGAGGTGATCGGAATTTATAGAACGTTCAGAACTGTTTTCAGACCTACTGTATGAACCTGGGTTAAAAAGGTTGTCTAAGTTTTGTGTATATATCACTTGTATAATAACAAAAACCCTATCAAAAAGTGTCGTAAAGTTTTAAATGATGTAGTTATCTATAGATTGTTTTTTGAAAGGTTGTGGTAGGCTCCTAGATCGACAAAATTAGAACGACGTTAATTAAATACAGCATTATTTCACATATTTACTTGAAATCATTGAAATTCACAAATCATTGACAGAATTATTTTTCGAGTTAGATTAAAATATTATTAATGTTTTTTTCACCACTTCAAGCGATGAAGTTGCGTTCGACGGAAAAAGTTTGTGATGGGATACGTAGAAAATACATAGTCGATCATCTCTTCCAGTCGAGAAATTGTTTGGAAACAAATTTTAAAATGTTACTTGAATTATTTTAATTACTCGTGGTATTTTGAGTTGATGAGTTAATTTTCGTGAAATGTCGTCGAATGTATATAATACTTTATTATTATTTATGTACGCTCTGTTGCGTTCTGTGGAAATTAAACTCAAAATTACTAAGTGTGGTGTCACGCCTATTCGACATTATTGATAGGGCGGACTCTTTTAAATTATTCAGTTGATTTCGCTTATATATGATACAATAACACCAATAAGTACAGGTCATAGTGTAATCGATATATTTTACCATTGATTATCGATATCTCCGATCGTGTCCCATCACTGGAGTTATACACTTTGACACGTGTCATATGTTTTACGGAGTATTATAGCTACCTACATATGACCGTATATACTGTCGTATGTACTTACCAATTCAGGTACAAAACAATTAGAAAATGCCTAAACGTCCGGTACAGGGTGACTCAGCATTGTATATTAAATTAACAATACCGATAATAATAATTATGTAGGAGGTCATTTTTAAATGATGCCTGAAGAAACACAAATGAAATAAAAATGATTTTTTATTTTAATATGTCCATCGCAAATAGTGTACTCAGTTGACATCTAACACGCACTTATTAGGCAGTATGTAATAAATGACTATCGAGTCCGCCGCAGTCACCACAACCACATACCGCGCCGCGCTACCCCGCCTGCACGTGTACCTTTTATTTATAAAACCTTACAATGGTTGCAAAAGCTTAATAGGCATAATTAACGTCATAAATATGAAATTATACTTAATTATAAATATAATAGATCAGAATAAATATGCATCATGAAGACTATTATCATGTATTTTTATAACATCATTACACTTGAATTTTATTTAATTTTTCTTTGCTTGATTACATACTAATTTATAATTTCTCTAATAACAATTTTAAAAGAAACTGTTATGGAGTTGTCTCCAAAATAGTTTCTCTTTTAACTTAAGTTTTTTTGTTTAAGTTATTGTTAACTTGCTGTTTATGAACAATAATACAAAGTATCTTGAATGTTTTTAAATATCATTTTGTTACTTTATTATTTTCTTACAAAAGGTCGTTTGTACATCACGAACTATTATTATTAAACGTGACATTATTCGGTTCGCACTATTTGGCGAAAGAATTCAGAAGCTTTTGGAAAAACACGAATAAATGGAATGTGAGCGTGGGTATTCCCGTGACTGTTGGTGTTATGAGTGATCATGTGGATATAGCAAACAATTTTAAAGACATTTTACGTTTAGGTCACCATAAATCTTAATGCCGGAAGCGTGTAAAGATTGCTACTGGGCAAATTACGTCTCTCCAGTTCCCAGAAACCTACACTCCTGGACAGACCGGAGAATGTCTAGCTATCCGGGTAGTACCGGAGATGTCGGTCACAATTTCTTGCGATAATGTCCGGAAACAGCTTTCAACTTAAAGGGCAACTCATGTGCTCGCCTTAAGCCTTCGTCTAGATCACTGCTAAGACACGCTAGCTGCGCACGACACAGACCACATACAGCGAGTCCATACCAAAGTCCGGGTCCACCAGAGACGCCCGTGAAGGCGTATAACTAGCGGAGGGCTTGGCCCGGACGCTCGCTGTACCCTGAATATCTAAATATGTTTCCGCGATGAACAATCATATCATATGAATTATTTCCCCACAAGACATCTATTAAAATTACCTCACTAACTTGTAAATAAGAAACTGTATAGATGTTTATTACTCAATTGCGCTGAATCGTTTAAACGGATTTGAACTTTATTTAGTAGATACTTACTTTATCCGGATAAGCACATATAAACTGCTTTTTAACCGACTTCAAAAAAGGAGGAGGTTCTCAATTCGACTGTATGTTCTTTTTTTTTGTATGTATGTTACGCGATAACTCCGGTATTTGTGAACCGATTTTCATGATTCTTTTTTTGTTGGAAAGGGGATATTTCCATAGTGGTCCCATTTCATTTTGAAGAAAATCATACACCTCGAAGGGCTGTTCACGCATGAAGATTCATTTTTATAAATAAAGCCTAACTTTAATTTAGGAGCAATTACTTTTAGCAATTATTTAGTGGATTATGCTATTTCTCCAATTCAAGGCGTTTTTCTCTCGATATACTTTGAGTAGTGTCGTAGTGAGAACCTATTTTTATTATCTCCAGTATCAAGTCCTGTATAGTGGCGAACTAGGGGATATTTCAATGAAACTTAGCAAATAGACATAATTCCACGTATTTTTGAGGTCGCTTTTTTTAGTACTCTGTACTGAGATTATTATCTATAGACTACATCGAAAACATGAAATATAAGTAAATAAGTAATATAAGTAATATTTATAATTTTATAAAGTATATATAAGTAATATTTAAGTTGTTCTTACTAGTTTTAAAATAAAATTAGAGGAAATAGTACAAAAGTATGTCAATGTGATAATAAAATAGAAAATACTCAATAGCGTTACATTTTAAGGTGCATCAATTCATTTACAGAGTCTAATGGGTTTTCCAAGAAAACGTCTTTCAGTTGGCGCCTAAATGTTTCGTCAGATGGTTCAAGTCTGAGAGTAGCGGGCAGACGCTCATAGTAAATGGGTCCGATGACACGCGGATTTTTTTCTGCAGGCGCCATACGTCGGGGACTGTTCTCAAATGATCGGCGCGGCGGAGTTTGATGCTAGAAATATTTACGGTAGGAAATGAAAGATTATTCAAAAGCTCGTTGTTATATATTAGTAGCACCTACTTTATAGGATAATATTATTTGATCCTCAAAGATAATGTTTGCTATACATATATATTAATTGTTCCATCTATATTAGTAAAGTTGATCTACGGATAAATTATAAATGAACTGCATTCAAGGTAACACTGTTATTATGTTTAAGCATACTGTATTAATATTTGGTATTCAAAAATAATATTTGATCCTCTTTTTTGTTATTGGTCTGTTCCCGTGGTCTGTTCTTTGAACGTAGATGACATTTATAACCAGTATAGCTTTCGATATTTCTCTCCTAATAAATCTTGGTTGCTTAGTTGCGCCCTCCATTCAGTTCGTTAAGTTAGGTTAGTATATGAAAAAGCAGCAAGAGCCGAGCGAAGCGAACGAAGCGATGTGGGGATGAAGAGCTCGAAAGTCGGGGTGGAAAGAAACCGAGAGTTTTAGGACGTGGTAGAGTGAGCAATGTAAGTGTAGTGTGAAGGTGAAAACAGGAGAAGATGGAGGTACGGAGTTTGAGGCCTACGCCATCGACACTTGGTGACTGAGGACAGAGGTGCAGTGCTGCAGGTGGTGATAGCGCAGCAGTGGATTGAATCAATTTGTGCTCAGAGGTGGAGTTCTACTTCATCTTCAGGGTCGGCTTCAGTTACTCCTGCCGCTCCAAACTCGCTTGGTGAAGGTGAAATATTATCAACGTTTACAGTTTTAAAAATAAGTCTCTAAGTTTTATTTCTAATGCTCATTTGTATTAGTTTTGAGGCCCAACATAAAAATAACAAAGTTAATTTATACAAATCAAACATTATTTGCATAGTTCAGAATAGACTAAAATATCCTTGATTTCACTTATTTTATGTCTCAGAGAAAGAGGATCAATCATCAAAACATATGACCGATTAGATTATTGTGCCTGCTGCTTTTGCAAATTTAAAATGATCATTTAAATACATGCTCTGCTTTATTTAATTTAAATTAAATTAAGTTAAAATTTAATTTAAATTAAATAAAGTAGATAATAAATTTAATTTAAATTACATTAAATAAAGGAGATACATAATTCAAATTTTCAGGTTTATACAACAAAAAAATTTTAAAACTAGTAAGAACAACTTAAATATTACTTATATATATAAGTACTCTATAAATTTATAAATATTACTTATATTACTTATATTTCATGTTTTCGATGTAGTCTATAGATAATAATCTCAGTACAGAGTACTAAAAAAAGCGACCTCAAAAGTACGTGGAATTACGTCTATTTGCTAAGTTTCATTGAAATATCCCCTAGTTCGCCACTATACAGGACTTGATACTGGAGATAATAAAAATAGGTTCTCACTACGACACTACTCAAAGTACATCGAGAGAAACACGCCATGAATTGGAGAAATAGCAAAATCAACTAAATAATTGCTAAAAGTAATTGCTCATTAAATAAGTAAATCAATTAATAAGTAAATTAAAGTTAGGCGCTATTTATAAAAATGAATCTTTATGCGTGAACAGCCACCCTTCGAGGTGGATGATTTTCTTCAAAATGAAATAGGAGACCACTATGGAAATACCAAGGGGGTATTTCCATAGTGGGGGTTTTGTAAGAAAATAATAAAGTAACAAAATGATATTTAAAAACATTCAAGATACTTTGTATTATTGTTCATAAACAGCTAGTTAACAATAACTTAAACAAAAAAACTTAAGTTAAAAAAGAAACTATTTTGGAGACAACTCCATAATAGTTTCTTTTAAAATTGTTATAAGAGAAATTATAAATTAGTATGTAATCAAGCAAAGAAAAAAAAAAATTAAAATTCAAGTGTAATGATGTTATAAAAATACATGATAATAGTCTTCATGATGCATATTTATTCTGATTTATTAAATATAATTAAGTATAATTTCATATTTATGACGTTAATTATGCCTATTAAGCTATTGCAACCATTGTAAGGTTTTATAAATAAAACGTACACGTGCAGGCGGGGTAGCGCGGCGCGGTATGTGGTTGTGGTTAAAATGATCATTTAAATACATGGTCTGCTTTATTTAATTTAAATTAAATTAAGTTAAAATTTAATTTAAATTAAATAAAGTAGATAATAAATTTAATTTAAATAAAATAAAATAAAGGAGATACTTAATTTAAATTAAATAATGCAGATGCTACTAACGTCTTTATGTAAAAGACAAGAGATAGGAAAATTATACTAACCATTACTTCATTTGAACATTAGCAATTTTTACACACTTTATATGGAAGCACCGCCCCTCGCGGAAAAAGTTACGGTATTCTGCCCCACCGCAGTCCCACCATCGCGTCGTGCATCTCATGCGGCATAAAGCTTAATGGTATCCTAACTGTGAAAAGTCTTCAAAATTGCTTGCTATACCCACATGATCACTCAAAACACCAACGCTCATGGGAAAACCCAGGCTCACATTCCATTTATACGTGTGTTTCCAAAAGCTTCTTAGTCTCATGTCACGTTTAATATGCGAAGCTAATATGTCACGTTTATTAATAATAGTTCCTAACCTGCAAACGACCTTTTTTAAGAAAATAATAAAGCAACAAAATGATATTTAAGAGTATCCAAGATACTTTATATTATTGTTCATAAGCAGCAAATTATTGTCTCCATAACAGTTTATTTTATAAATTTTGTAAGAAAATTATAAATAAGTAAGTAATCGAGCAAAAACGGAAAAAAATAAAATCCAGGTATACATTTTTGACTTTGGATGAAGCACTTGGATGTTACAGTTGTGTGATGAACTGTGAAGGTGTGAAGCCCAGGTTTAGCACGAGGAAAGTGAGCTACGAAATCCCCAAACCCGCTCGCTAAACCCTCTTAAGTACACCTAATAATGATTTGTGTCAATACGATAATGATGACGTCGTCGTGCCTATATACACACATCAAAAAAAGTTTGCGATCAATAGCATAAGCTCCTATAATTCTTTAAATTTAACTTTATCAAGAAAAAATCTATGTTGTATGCTTTCTTTAAATAGGAATACCCTGTTTGAAATTAAAATATAAAACTATTTTTTATTATTTATTTTAAAAATTGAGCCATTAATCATAATGTAATAGTGATAGAAATTTCATAGAAAGAAAAAGACTGTTTAATTAAACTTAAACAACAATTTATTATTAAAAGGTGTGAATTCAATATAAAATAATTCCTCCCCTGGCTCGAATACATGCGAAGATCCTCCTGGGCATGCTGAG
>NW_020653200.1:7830717-7845579 GCF_003589595.1 Hyposmocoma kahamanoa
TTAAATAAAGAATCTAAAAAGAAGAAAAAATCATAATATAATCTACAATAACAAAAAAGATTTCAGTTTTTCGAAGTGATCGCAAACTTTTTTTGATGTGGGTAGATAAATAATTTAAGCCGTGGTTTGACCTACCGCCTCTCAAGCATAGGGTCGTGGCTTCGAATACGGGCTCGAACTTCAGACTTTTTCGGAATTTACCTGCGAAATTTAATCTAAACTTACCATGAGTTTTTCCGTGAATGAAACCTGCAAATTGCTTTACATAGCAAAGTAATTTAATGATGTGTATGAAGTTCCGAATCCGCATTAGACCTGCTGTAGAACTGCCTAAGCCCTTTCATTGTGAGAGGAGGCCTGTGTTCAGCAGTGGAACTGTATACACGCTAACTGTTGTTATATTTTAATAATTATGTAGAATATTAATTAATACGTAATTAGACTAGTTGATGATAAAAGAATCGTTTCACGTTGTTTACTACCTACCGCCATTGTTAGCGTGGCCTTGTTATAACTGGATACTTTTGTGACAAACTGCAAATGTAGCAAGGCACATAAAATTGACCGCGGATTATGAACTTGTATTCTATACGAGTATGCTCTTCCTATACTTAAAAATAGGTAAGCAAAAGCACTTATATTGACACATAAGCAATACCACCGTCATGTGTTTCCGAGACTGTCTACTAAAATTCTGATTTTATATCATAGACTCACCACGAGTCACTAGAAAGCACGATTTTTACTTGTTAAAGTCGATAGTCGACCATCTCCAGTTACCTGGAATGGATCTGTCGTCCAATTTGAACTTCTGCAGAAACATAGAATCCATGATCAAAAATGCAGCCAGGAAGCTTGGCATCCTTTCCAAGGTGAAGCGTTATTTCACACTGGGACAGTCCCGTATATTTCTACATAAGTTTTGTTTATAGTGACCGTTCGTACCAACCGCTTGGGTATACGGAAAAGGCACTAAAACCTGTGCAAGCACAATGACCTTGTAATATATATATATATATTACAAGGTCATATATATATATATATATATATATATATATATATATACACACACTGGCCGATCTAGGGTCATTACTTGAAGTAATGACCCTAGATCAGCCAGTGTACAAGGTTGTCACAGATTGTAGTCACTGCCTTCATCTTATTCTCTATGAGGCTAGTGCTTCGGGTGAGTTGCTCCGGGTGCAAGTACAGTACCCTCCCTATTTTCTAGATAGGTACCGTAGCTGTCGGCACGATCACTTCCCGCTGCGCATTGTACAACTAACGGTTGCCACTGCTAAGCCGTTGACTCTACAGTCCACCACCAAATCTCCTTTTTGGTGGCGGAGCTGTAAGACACGCTCACTCCCCAACGCCGAGGCGTCCCTTCAGTTCCCAGAAACCTACGCGCCTGGAGGAACCGGAGAATATCTGCTGGTTAGTTCTGTTTCAATTTGCCTTAATTTGGATTATCCTATCGATCGTCGCAAATTATAGTGGCCTTCATTTTCTGACATTGACCTGAAAATTATATTTCGCTTATTGCGTTTTCACGTGTTTGATTTTAATACATTTTTTATTTTACGGTCTTTTTATTTCTCGCTTGAATTCTGTGGAAGAATGGTATTTTTTATGATATCAAGTGACGGGACAGACAAGTCGTGCGCCTGGTGTGAAGCGACACGCCTGTCCATAGCAGTTGCAGTACCACTATGAACTTTAAATCGCAAAGATCTGTGGGACACTGGCACTGCGCCTGTCACCCTGAGACATAAGTTGACAAGTCGTGTGCCTGTACTTTCACCAGCTTTCCAAACCAGAACGCAGTAATGTTCACATTACTGCTTGGCGGCAGAAATATCTAAGGTGGCTTTACGTCATTGCACGAACTTTTTCACAAGGAGCTCTTTTTAAAAAAATAGAACAAACGTGGCATTAATGCAGAGCAAATTACTCGAAATATTACATATGTATATGCATGCATATGTGGAGCATATTCAACTAACGAACGCAGTGCACACACGTGTGTCGAACAAACCTGTAGATATCCTTAATGAAAAACGATTCGATTTCGCATGTATAAATTCTAAGTATAAAGAATTATTTCAAATATTAACTTTATTGAATTATTTCAAATATCAAGATTTTTTCCATATGCGACTGTGAGCACTGATTATATTGCAGTTGTATTATTACACACAAATTCGCCACCCGACATACAGAACGGTTTGTCCCCTATTTACCAAAGTTGTTGCGGGTAACTTAGATAATTTTGATATGTAGAGTTGCACAGACGTTTTTAACAGATTATGATTCGTACGCAAAGCCTTCATTGCTCTTTTTGTCTTTATTGCTAGCAAGCGCATTGCAGGATATTATCATAGTGGGTTGCTATACCAAATATTAGGACCGAGCACTACGTAGCATTTTAATTCGTTGTCGTTCGTGGGTACAGTCCGGTAATGGAACAAAAAAAAAGAAGAAATAGTATATATAGCTGACTATCTTTGTCTCACTTTTTAAAATTTTAAAGCAAGTAGAAGGAAAAAAAAATTAAAAAACTACTGTTTGGGACATGAATTGCGACGTCTTGAAATATATCAATCATACTCGTAATACAGGTTTTTCAATACCTATCTCGGGTTCCAGTCTCTCACAAAACAGTTTGATCAATCTTTGTTTTATTTCAACCCTAATGTCCGTACTCTTAAGCCTGTATTGTGATGAGAAAATAAAGCAACATTTAATTTAATTTCATATCTGTAATAAGTCGACATTTGACGGTTTAACATGTCAAGTGCTGAATTATTTTGCACATTATAAGTTGAAAAGTGGAATTTGAAAAGTAGACTTATTTTATTTATTTATTTAGGTTTAGGGTAAGTTTAGGTTTCAATTTATTTATTAATTTAAACTCTATTGTACACAAAACCGTACAAATGGCGGACTTAATAGTAATACGACGCTACGTCTACATTTAGCATGCAATAATTCGCTTGTGAATAATTATCACAAAATGTTACATTATAAAATTTTAATAGCTAATTGTTGTTAGTCGAACAAGTCATGCGCCTTGTGTTAAGGTGACACGCCTATCCGTAAATAGTGGTTGCAGTGTCTCTCACATCTTTAAATCGCAAAGATCTGAGGGACCTCCATTGCGCCCCTCACCCTGAGACATAAGTAGACAAGTCCCATGTGCCTGTAGTTTCACCAACACCCTTGCCCTTCAAAACCGGAACCCAATAATGCTCACATTATTGCTTGGAGGCCGAAATAGGTAAGGTGGCAGTACTTCCCTGGACGAACTCTTTCACGAGGAGTTCTACTTAAAAATCGTTAAATCTTAAGCAAAAAAGGAATTCGATGACTTAATCCTAAATTGTTTATCGAGTTCTTGGGTATTTGCGCTTGCTACTTACAACTTAGGTTGGTATGTTTGAAAGAACAAATATCTCCAATTAGAGATCCGAAAATATTGTTTAACATTTTCCATACAAATTTAGTGTAAAAACGTATGGATACATTTATAAACGCTTTTTTTAGCGTTTGCAAGAAGAGACTGATGTCCAGCAGCCAGATTTAATAGGTTAAAAACAATACAGTATGGCTTATGGACCGGAAAGATATTTCGCGTTAAAGTACGTTACAGGCTTCAGTTTAGTTATACGTTCAAACTTAATCGGGCTGCTCGCATTTGCGCTCCGTTGCACTATCTTGATTAGTTGCTCAGGGCCACTCCACCTCCCCTTTAATCTTCCAAATGTCAGGGGGCGAACTACATACAACTTGTAGCTTTAACTCGGCCTGGAGCAGATGTATGTTTTTAATCTTTAATACACACTTTGTAGAGGTACTATCTACATTTCTCTTCAATTGATTTTAACAATAGAAAAATAAACAGACGAATAGATACAGAAATACCAATTCGAATTTCTTTTAGCAAATATTGAACAAAACTTCATAAAGTTGAGAAAGAAATTAATGGAATTGTTTTATCTCTTCTTGTATGTCCCACTGTTGGGCACGGGTCTCCTCTCAGGCGAGGGCTTAGACCACTCTGGCTAAATGCGGGTTGGGGTCTACATACGTCTTCTGAGGGTTGTGAACCGTCTTCAACGTGCAAGTGTCATCACGATGTTTTCCTTTACCGAAAAACTAATGGTAAATTTTAAATGAAATTTCTCACACAGTTCCGAGAAACTCAGCCTGGATTTGAACCTACGGCCTTTGGTTGAGAGGCAGTAGTTCAAAACATTAGTCTACCACTGCAAAACATTAGGTTACCACGGCTACAACAATTGCAAATTGCAAATTCTTTTATCCTGATCATGAATAATTGCAGACTCATATTTGACTTATCATTGGACCTTATTACTAATAGTAAATTTATTTTAACTTTTTTTAGAAAAACCGAACTCAAAAGTTTTGATTGTTCGCTTTCGCTGTGTTCGTTACAGCAGTTTCTTCAAAGATAACTGTAAAGAGTGTGTAAAGAGAACTCCTCGTCGACTAATTTTATGAGTCCAACCCAAGGTGCTGTTTCTGTACACTGTTCAGGAGTACGTCTCATCTGTTTGCCATATCAATAATCAGGTTATCATACCATTTTATTTTCCTTGGAAATCGCACGTATGTGCCAAGTTTTAAAGAAATCTTTTTTCTGAAATGACAAACAAGTCATACGGCTGGTGTTAAGCGACACACTTGTCCATATCAATTGCAGTGCCCTCGGGGCTTTAAATCACAAAGATCTGTGGGGCACTGCCACTGCGCCCGTCACCCAAAGACATAAGTTGCCAAGTCCCATGTGCCTATAATTTCACCAGCTCCCTCACCCTTCAAAACCGAAACGCCGTAATAGTTATGGTGGCAATACTTCTTTTGACGAACTCTGCCACAATGAGCTCTACTGCTATTTTCTGTTCACGGAAAGTGGATGAAATTCAATCAACACGTTTCATCCCCTAATTTGGGACAGTAGAATATTTTCTTAATAAATTTTAATGGAATCACTACGAAGTACCCCTTTCCTACAAATAAGAAACATCGGAAATCGGTTTACAAATGGAGCAATCGCTTAACATACACACACAAAAGAATACAGCCGAATTGAGAGCCACCTCCTTTTTTGAAGCCGGTTAAAAATGAACTGGCAAAACGCCACCATTGTGGTTGTGTCGGTCGATTTTACTTGGAAAATATTGGTAAGTTAAAAAGGCGGCTAGGAAATGAAGCGAGTGATGGTAAGAGGCCGATGAAAGTCGACAGTCGTCGACTCTAGTACGCTCGTAAGGGTCTCTACATTGAGATCTCTTACGGCCTCGTTATTAACCCTTGTTCAGCTTTCAAGTTCCTTTATATTAATAGGCTTTGAGAACGCTTGTAAACAATTGGCTTGTTCATATTCGAGTAAGTTCACGTACGTGTATAAGTAACTATACTTATTATGTTATAAGCTTTTAAGAAATGAATGGACTATTTATATTTTGTTAAGTAACGGGGGTATACTTTTTTTTCTATGTGTGAGCTAGAGATGTGTGTCAATCGTAAAATTATTTTGCGACTAGCGGCGTCGTGATCGATATTTAACCGGCGTGGCCTATTCATTTCAGGTATTTAAAAAAAAAATTGTGAAGATTGTTTTTAAATCAACATTTGCATTCATATTCTACGTTTTTTAAACTTTAATTTGTACTTCATGCTACATGGCTGTAAGCTACACGGCTGTCCATAACAGTTGTAGTGCCACTCAGATATATAAGTTTCAAAGATCTGAGGGGCACTAACCACTGCGCCCGTCACCCTGAGACATAAGTTGACAAGTCCTCTGTGCCTGTAATTTCACCAGCACCCTTACCCTTCTAAACCTGAAGATACCACAGTTAACCACAGTAATGCTGATATTACTGCTTGGTGGCAGAAATGGGTAAGGTGCTGCCTGGGTGAACTCTTTCACAAGGAGCTTTACTGCTACTAAAAAAAAACTGTATGACCAAGAATATAATATAAGCTCTTGCGTACGACGCACCTCGTTGTTTTTTAATACTTAAGTATGTAGCTTTAGGTTAGGAAGTTAGTGAATAAACGTTCGTCATGACATTTTGAAGTTTCTCTTAGGAAAATAAACGCTCTTAAATTATAATAAGGTGCTTTTCTATCGGCGAGACGAGACGAGAATTGAAATCTGACTGGCATATTTCCACCAAATATTACCGTTAAGAGCTATTGCGAGCTCGCGATTGATTGTTCAGTTCGTCTAGCGATAAACACGCGGCTGCAGTGACACATCGCACAAATTATTTTTGTTAAATATTTTCATGGAACAAGATCTGAAGAACAAATTCTACTTCAGGGAACTCTGTAATTGGTTGCAGAAAAGTCTTCTTTTTCAAAATTTTAAATCATGTGTTCCCCACAATTTCGCGATTAATCACCATCACAAGCTCGCGCGAGAACGCGCAGTACGAAGCGTGATCGCGAGGTACCGCGAGATATTTTTGTCGAATGTTTACACTCTATGCTGGCAGCATTAGCGTTCAATATTACACCAGCAAATACAAGTCTCGCATATTCTTGTCAATTCAGATCATTTCCATAGAAGATGCGCTAGGGTGGAATTGAAATTTTTGCCATACAAATTTCGGAAAAAACAACTTGAATAGGATATACGTAGACAGGAATGTAATTCATTTTAATTGTGCAGAAAGTTTGTGTTGTAATATAGTAAAAAATCAATAAGGAAGCTGATACATAATTAAAATATAACAAATTTTTGCTACGCTTATTTTACGCCGGTCAAATTAATCAGCGGCTGCACATACCTAGTCCAAACATTACTCTGGCAATTATTCAAGGTACTCAACGAAGAGTGCGACATATGAATTATGTGTTTTACATCAGGTAAAAAGTTAAATTTTTCCAGTTAATTTGTATGAAGGTGCGACTAATGCCGTCAATTTACGGTATTCTAAGAGTGATGTAAATGAATTAGAGCTCCTTAACATATTTTTGGTCTTTAAATGTTAACTTCTTGAAGATGTACGAAATTCAATGCTGCTGTAAGAGTATTTTTTAAACCAAAGCAGGTAACATTAAAATAGTGTTAGTGAAAATCACATGCAATTTACATGGCTTTTAAAAGGTTTTTTTATTAAAAAGAACCACTATTTGTGAAAAAGACTGGTCACAATGAGTACAATGAAACGCATCAATTTATAATACTGGAGATGTAACACAATAAAACAAAATCATTGACACTTTGTGTGCCATATTACATCATTCTTAGAACTGATGAATTATGAATTCCTTAAATTCCATAAAAGAATACTAATCAACAAATAATCTTACTCTTGATTATTAGTTTTTCATTTTCTATTCTTATATGTTCTATTTTAGTTTATTGCCTGGTACCTAAAAGGAATAAGATTATCTACATGTTAAAGATTTAAATTATTATGTATTAGTATAAATTCAATAATAATTAAACCATCCCTATTCCTCGTATGCACTAGGTAATGAATGAAAATAGTAAAAATATAGGAACATTTTATCATGATTATAATTTAAATTAAAACCAAACTATATTCATCCATTAAGCAGACTTCAAAATTAAAAAAAATATTAAAATTAAACGTTCTAAATAGTGTCCTAATTCTTTATCATATTCTATGAACTGCAACCCGGTTGCGCATTATTGGCATTTTCGGGTGGTAACTGGTCAATTGAAGGTTAGGTCCGGGAACTGCAACCAGCTTCCACATTACTGGTCATTTTGGAAGTACACATTTTCTATGATCATTTCAGTAGATACTTCGAATAAATATTTCTCAGGGTTTCTAAACGTGGGCGTCAGATCATAAACTTTTGTAGAGACTAGTTTTGAGTTTGGCGTGTTGCATATCTTTTAGTGACATGTCACGGAGCTTCTTGATGCAGTTTGTGGCATTGAATCTGGTTAAATTATTCTCGGTGGAAGATTGTTGCACATTGGATTACATTACAATTTACTGTCTGATAGCCGTAGTAATTTGTTATTTTAAATTTCAGTCTTAGATTGTTTTGATCTAGTAGCATAGCGTTGGTCGACTGAAAACTGTTTCTTTGTTCTCTTTTAGTTCACCGAGGCATTTTCTCTTTTTTGTGACATTATTTGTGTTTTCATATTAGTTAGCATGTGTAGAATATATTTTATACGTGTATCTATTTTATTATTTATTAAACTTTGTGGTATGCGTGACTTACATACCTACAGTCATTTAGACTATTGATAGTAACTATTATGACATAATTTGTGCTATTGGCTATGTCAGGGTTCATGCTATCTAGAAATAAGATTTTGTGATACATGAGTTTGCTGAATAAATGATAATGGTTACTGTTACGTGAAGTGAGAAAAAACTTCGTAAAAAGACGGAAATGGCCTACAGGTATAAACATTTCGCTTTCCACCGACGACATACGATATTCCATTTAAATTAAGTAAGAAATAAGGGTCTTCGTAATTTTTCGTTTGAGTTTTTTTTCTAGTGGCTCTGATATTATTTGTTTGTACATTATAATTATTTTGTATATGTCGAACTATGCACTGGATGCTCAGTATATATATTATTAATAATTTAAGCGACATTTTTAACTATTAAAAACTATGTGTTCATATAAAATTAAGTATTTACAATAGAAAGCTAAAATTGGTACAAATGGTAGTGGTCTCATAATAACATACTTACGGTACCATTTTCTTAAGTTCAAGTGTTTGTTTAATTAATTAAAATGTTTGCCCATCAATTCGTTACTGTCATTAAGGTAGATTTATTTATTTATTTATTTTACATATCATTTATTCGAATAATATATAACATTATAAAGCTAATTCCAAGTATAATTGTACGCAACAATCAAATTAGGTGATTATTATTATAAAAAGAAAAACATGAAAGTCTATATCGATGTAATTTTTAACAGACTTGAAAAAAAAAGAGGAGGAGAAGGAGATTTTCAATTCGACTGTATTTTTTTGTATGTAGGTACGTTACGCAATAATTCCTAAACCGATTTCGATGATTCTTTTTTTGTTAGACGGAGGGTACCTCGCTATTGGTTCCATTTAAATTTGAAGAAAATATTCCACTTCTAAGGGTGGCAAACTAGGGGATGAATCCGGTTTCTCGCACTTTCCGGTAACCAATTTCAATAAAACTTGGCAAATAGGCATAACAATACCACGAACTTTTGAGGTCGGTTTCTTATTATAACAAAGTTACAATTATTGACTAATCTAAAATAAGTTTTGTTTTGAAGGACATAATACTATAGAAAAAAATGTCACGACGGGAATATATTACGCTTCTCTGCAATCGACACAATCTGCATGTTTGCCCATTTCGTGTGATAACTTAAACAACTGTGGAATATTATCTTTTTATGATACCAATGACGGGGCGACCAAGTCGTACGCCTGGTGGTAAGCGACACGTCTATACCATAGTAGTTGCAGTGCCACTTAGAGGTTTAAATCGTAAAGTTCTAAAGGCCACTGCCACTGCGCCCATTACCCTGAGACATAAGTTGATAAGTCCCATATGCTTGTAATTTCACCAGCACCCGCACCCATCAAAACAAAGCAAAGGCAATAAATGCTCTTATTACCGCTTAGCGGCAAAAATTACTTGCTACTAAAAACATATAAATGCATAGACCGAGAATATATCTTAAATTATAGGCAGGTGTGCGACCAACTGAGAGTCCAGGGAGAATCAACAATTTTACGCAAAGTACATACGTCCAATATTTACCTACGATCTTTTGAGACTGCTCGTGATGAATTTACGTAAGCGATCAGAGTAGTTAGGCAGATTACGCAGAAGTCCGTATGCACTTAGACATTCCAAAAATAAGTCATTGGTATAACGTTAGCGTCGTTTCCATTGTGACGATGTTGACCTCCTTCATCCCACCTTTTGATCACCTTCTTTACTGGTTTCTAGCCACTTACTTTTAAAAACTTGAATCGTTCTTGAGGAATTATTACTTTTTCTTCCACTATTCTTATTATGGTTCGTTCCGTCACCACTCCCATCAAAATTCTCGAAGCGAGGGGACGACGTGCTTATTGATCATCATGTAAAATTCAACTTCACGTCATTTATGTCCATTTGCTATTGGATAGATATATACGTATATAGGCCCTCTTGGGGTAAGTGCCTGGACTTATAGTTTAGTACTAGTAGAGAGTGTTTTATTTTTTTATATCATTGTATTATTTTTGTTACTGCCTTTCCCTTTTCTTTTCCTCTCAATTTATACTGCTAATAAATTTATGTGGGCGGAGCCCTTCTTTTACTTTCGTTAAGGCTAGGCCACATCCATCGAATTGATGTGAATGTCCACAATGCTAGAAATACGCCACTAGAAGACAAAGACATATTATAGACTATGGTTAGCGGTTTCATGAGAACTGAAGCACAAAGACGAATAAAAATTGTTGAAATACCATCGGAACAGGCACTTTTTGTCATTAATTTAAATATTGACGAGTAAACTGAGGAAATTCAGATGCATTCTTGAGGGATATATTACTCTATAATCAGAAATAAGTTTTTTAATATCACAATATTTTTATATTAACCGTAGAGCTCCTTGTAAAAGCGTTCGTCCTGGAAAGTACGACTACCTTACATATTTCAGAAGCACGTGTCATTAACGCATTCCGGTTTTGAAGGTGCTGGTGAAATTACAGGCGCATGGGACTTGTCAACTTATGTCTCAAGGTGACGGGCGCAGTGAGCCGCTCATATCTTTGCGATTTAAAGCTCTGAATGGTACTGCAACTGTTATGGACAGGCGTGTTGCTTAACACCAAGCGCACGACTTGTTCGTCTCGCCACTTGACATTATAAAAGAAACTATTCTAAGCATCACTGTAATTGTGCCGCATCTGCTTGTGGTTACCTATCACAAGTTAGAAACATGATTTACAGATAGGAAATGAAACAATTTTTTCGGATTTAAGTCGCGTACATTTGTTTTTTAGAACAAACCGACGTTTAAATCCAGAAACATAGTTTCATTTCCTATGTGTAACAATTGCGAAAACCTAAGAACTCGATATGATTTACAGAATGTTGTTTCTCCGAAAACCTTTAGACTTTCATTTAATAGATTTTGTTTCATTTGCTGAAAACACGTTACGGTTTTTTTCATTACACTATTTAATGGTTCACTATTTTGACATATTGACAAGTTATTCTTTTCACGATTTTTATTTCCCCAACAAACCGTTTGACCAACGTATCTAATTGAAAATTTTTATTTTTTGTTACTTTATTTCTTATTACAGGTACTAAAAGTATTAGAACGTGTCGCACAATACAACTCGTCAAATTAAAGCACCTCGCATCTTTAGAAAATATAGAAAACGCGATGCAAGTTAATTTGATCGAGTTGTAGTCACTCGCTTCGCTTGTTCGGATCTTGCTGCTTTTTCATATACTAACCTAACTTAAACCCACAGGAGAGAGTCGTACCGTCTAGGTAATGCAAACAAATTCGGCTCTGGCACTCGCCGGCCGCTGCCGCGTCACGCTCGCTATGCTCTCTCGGCTTGTGCGGCATTTTCATATGCTAACCTAACCTAAACCTACAGGATGGGGTCGTACCGTCTAGGTAATGCAAACTCACAAAAAAACAGGCTCTAATACTGTCCTCGATTCCGTTGCTAGTTATTTATTGAATACTCAAGACCATTGTTTTTAAATTACATTTCAGATGACAGCAAAAACATAGCACAATGGTATGACGGAAATTACGTAAGTGGACTTACTGTGCACCAGCAAAGTACAGTCCAGAATTTTGGAGCTGTATGGTAAAATTGTATGGCGGTGCAATTTTATCTAAGAATAGTAATTTTGTCCAAACGAATTTTCAGCAATCTAAATTATATGGAAAACAGACAACAAACATAATTAGACCAAACAAACTTCTGCCCAAAGAATACGTACGTGTAATAATTATTTTAACAATGGGTTTTCGGATAAACGATACTTCTGCTGTAAGACATTTCTGTGTTGCAAATTTATTCCAAAACTGTCATCTAACTAATGAAAAAAAGTCGAACCGTTTTCGGACTAATGAAATTCGGAAAAAAGAAATTCGAGTTTGTGATAGGCTACCGCTTGGAGTAGCTACCTTTTGGTGTATCGCCAGAAAGCTTTGATATTCACTGAATAATTACTCTCTATACGATCAATGTAATTCCATCGAGATTGTTTCAGTATTGCTTTCGCCCTTTATCTCAGTATTGTAAACGTGTAATAGTCGCGGTGGTTACTTTGCTGTTGAGAAGCGTTGATGGTGATGTTTGATTTGAATGAACTTATTGAGTCTTTTTAATAATCAAAGTGAATACTCCGTTTATATCTTTGGGGTCTAGGTCGTACTTTTCAATTTTAATGTACTATAATAAAAATTGTAATAGCAGATAACCTCGGTGGTCGAATGGCTTACGCACCGACTTTCATGGTGTCGTCATCTCTGGGTTCCCGAGTTCGATCCTCTTGTTAATGTAGAAAAACTAACTGTTCTATATTGTCTCGGGCGTGGATGTCTGTGGTGCAGTCGATGTTTCCAATTTCCATACTTATATATACTTACTTTGGGATCAGAGCAACGTATGTGATTTAGTCTAACCTTTATTTATTTGTATTGCCTATGTGTGCTTGACGTCATGATTAAAGGCCATGTATAAACATATCCATAAATGGCGCTAATGAATCGCTGCTAGCTCACTTATACAACCCTCCATATTAGTTTTATAAAAGCAAATTAGGCATAAGTATACTGACCTGCTAAGTTCTTATAGAAGAGTTTAATCAACAAATATGAACTTCAAAAGGAGGACGTCGGACATCCTGATAGCTTAGGGGTATAAGTAACACGAACGCTTGGCTATTAGTGGACGCACAAATCAGTGTCTTGTTATGATTTAATACAGTGTTCATTTGAGTATGAATAGAAAAAATCAAAAAGAACTCGCTGTTTGTCACAATTTTAGGTTATTATATGCACCTTTATTATTAGACATTAAAATACTAATAGACTCTAGTCAAAAAAAGAACCAAAAAGTTGTGCGCCTGATGGTAAGCTTCTCGCCTGTCCATAACAGTTGCAGTGCCAATCTGAGCTTTAAATCGCTAAGATCTGAGGGGCATTGTCACTGCGCCCGTCACCCTGAGACATAAGTTGACGAGACCAAAGTATCTAATTTCACCAGCGCCCTTACCATTACTGTTTGGCGGCAGAAATAGGTAATGTGGCATTTAAGTACTTCCCAGGACGAACTCTTTCACATGGAGCTCTACTGCTGCTTTTATATAAAACATTTGATTAATGTAACACATCTTAAATCAATTAAAACTTGACGTTACTTGTTTAGGAATAACGTTACTCTTTTAAGTAACCTTTTATTTAATTATTTTAGAGATTTATGGAGATTCTCAATAAATATTTTCATTTGTTTCGACAACGACGTTGTCGTTGTCGTTGTCGTTGTCGCTTGCTTGTCGATTGCTAATTAGTACACTGTTAGTTACTTACAAAGATTCAAAACGCATACATCCTTTTTAAAGATCTTCTTAATATAGACATGTTGTCCTACATAAGGACAAAATGAAAATCTGATTTTCTCGAACAAATTTTTGTTTTCAATATTTTATACTTTCTATAACATTAGCAACAAAGGTTCCTAAAAGTTTCATAAAAATTTCTAAAAAAAGGTCTCTGAGTAGGCAGGAGGTTAATACTTAAATCACAGGACTGTGAGCTTATTATACAATAAGAGAGTATATGTCATTTCTAAAAATCATGGAATTAGTTTCTTTGCGTCTGCCTCATATGCTTTAAAGTCTACGCGACCACGACACCATTGCGCCTTAAACCACAAATACTGAATGTGAGCCCATTGAATATATAATATTGATTTTTGAACATCAATAGTATGCGACGTACCGAATTTCGGAGTTTGGGTAACCGTATAAGCAAAGAATTATGACATCAAGTTTCTATAACAACACGGTTGTCTTTTTTTATGATACTAATTATTATTATTAACATTGCCACCGCGCCTCTAACTCTGAGACATAAGTTGACAAATTCCATGTGCCTATAATTTCACTAGCACCCTTACCCTTTAAACCGCAAGCTGTAATGCTCACATGGCTAATTGACGGCAAAAATAATGTAGGTGGCAGTACTTCCATGGACGAATCTTTCCCAAGGAGCTCTACCGCTACTAAATAGATAGATAGACACCGTCAGTTCTTTTACAGTCAAAACAAATTCAATCTTATAAAGTATACCAAACAAAACACCAACGTTATACTTGATGGATATTGAAAATTGAATTACATTTTTTTAAAATTCAAGCTAAATAAAACTTAACTCAAAAGTTTAAATTGTCGGGCTTGTGTTCGATGTACATGTAGCGATGTAGCGATGTCACCGCTACATGTGGGCAAAGACGATGTAATCAGTAATAACTTTTTTCCTATTATTTTCTGTTCACGTAACACAATACATTTTTTTAAAGTTCGATCTAAATATGTAGTCTGAAGTTTACGTATAGTCTAGAACACAAGCCCGACAATTTAAACTTTTGACTGATGTTATCCGTAGTGGCACCTATAGAATTGAACTTAATTGTAAGTGTCAAGCTTGTCGTGCTCTTGTTTGAACCTACTTTTTGCTAATTAATTTATCATTAGAATTTTACGGAAACGACGTTGTCGTTGTCGTGGTCGTGGTCGTGGTAGTGGTCGTGGTCGTTGTCGTTGTCGTTGTCGTTGTCGTTGTCGTTGTCGTTGTCGT
>NW_020653200.1:7845589-7902231 GCF_003589595.1 Hyposmocoma kahamanoa
GTCGTTGTCGTTGTCGTTGTCGTTGTCGTTGTCGTTGTCGTTGTCGTCGTCGTCATCGTCATCGTCATCGTCATCGTCATCGTCATCGTCATCGTCATCATCATCATCATCATCATCATCATCATCATCATCATTATTATTATTATCATTATTATTATCATTATTATTATCATTATTATTATTCTTATTATTATTATCATTATTATTATCATTATTATTATTCTTATTATTATTCTTACTATTATTATTTTCTACACGGTACAATGATTCTCCACAGCAACAGTAGCCATGTGTTCAGTCCAAGAAGCAATCATCCCATACGCTCGATTGCTGCTTTGTTTTGGGATCGTAACTATAAATTCATGTTTCGTCACCTATTACTATGTCGCATACCAAATTTGACGTCCCTTCGTTAAATCTGGTAAGCATGGCATTGCACTAAATGATGCGATCCGTTTTTTTGAGCCTCATTCAAATTTTGTTGGATCCACCGATAGCACAGCTTTTACACACCCAAATGTTTGTGTAGTATTGATTGCATTTGATTCATGCCTATGCCTAAAGATGCCCGAATCTCATGGTATGTCACATGCCTGTCTGTTTTGATCATACGGCGCACAGCATCGATGTTTTTGTTGTTCACAACAGTGGACGGGCGACCACCAAGAAATTCGTCACTGAGATTCACACGACCGCGTTTGAATACTGCAAACCAGCTATAAATAGTCGTCTTGCACTAGCCGACTTGCAATAGCCAAAAGCAGTTTGAAGCCAAGCGAAGCTCCGCTGAGCTGATTACACTTAAAGTCGTAGAAAATCATACCCCGAAAATTTTTCATGATTTAAATCCATGGTGATATAGCAAACAATTTCTAAAATGACATCATAATGTAAAAACGAGTGACTGTCAGATGAAACAAACTGTATTAAACAGCCGAAGAGTACCATATTCAAATGTTGTAATTACTTTTTAAATATTGTTTATGTAAGTGGCCAGTTCCGGAAACTTATAGTGCGCCCTATGTATAAACATTCATTCAATGTAAATATTGTCAATAACTAAAGGAATTGTTTTCCAAAAAATTTCGCCACGTAAATTAAAGAATATTTGTACAAATTTCCACAGCGATTTTCGAATAGTTTTAAGCAAACTTAAAAAAATTCATCATTAAAATTCAAAATACTTACTTACGTTTCAACAATTTAAACGATCTGACCGAAGCGACCTGGTATATTCATTTCCACCCATCCGTTTCCTGTGTGCAAAACAAGCCTCTTATCGACTATTACATCGACGTCGGATATATCAATTTCATATGTTTCCAATTTAAATAGGTTATACCTGGTAATACTCACCGCGAACGGCATAAATGTTAAAAGTCAGTGTTATTTCGTTATATTTGTTCAATATTCAGTATCCATCAAGTACAACGTTGGTGTTTTGTTTGGTATACTTCATAAGATTGAATTTATTTTGACTGTAAATGAACTGATGGTGTCTATCAATCTATTTCGTAGCAGTAGACCTCCTTTGAAAGGGTTCGTCCAGGGAAGTACTGCCACCTTAATTATTTTTGCCGCCAAGCAGTAATGTGAGCATTACTGCTTCCGGTTTGAGGGGTAAGGGTTCTGGTGAAATTACAGGCACATGGGATTTGTCAACTTGTCTCACAGTGAAAAGCGCGGTGGCAATGTTAATAATATTGATTAGTGTCATAAAAAAAGACGACCGCGTTGTTATAGAAACTTGCTGTCATAATTATTTGCTTATGCGGTTATCCAAAACGCCGAAACTCGGCACGTCGCATACTATTGATGTTCAAAAATCAATATTATGTATTCAATGGGCTCACATTTCGATGATGTCGTGTTCGCATAGACATATGAGGTAGACGCGAAGAAACTAATTCCATGATTTTTAGAAATGATGTATACTCTCTTACTGTAAAATAAGCTCATAGTCCTGTGACGTAAGTATTAACCTCTTGCCTACTCAGAGACCTTTTTTTAGAACATTTTTATGAAACTTTTAGGAACCTTTGTTGCTAATGTTATAGAAAGTATAAAATATTGAAAACAAAAATTTGTTCGAGAAAATCAGATTTTCATTTTGTCCTTATGTAGGACAACGTGTCTATATTAAGAAGATCTTTAAAAAGGATGTATGCGTATTGAATCTTTGTAAGTAACTAACAGTGTACTAATTAGCAATCGACAAGCAAGCGACAACGACAACGACAACGACAACGTCGTTGTTGAAACAAATGAAAATATTTATTGAGAATCTCCATAAATCTTTCGTTCCATCTTCGTTCAATCTTTCGTCTCCATAAATCGTTGCTAATGTTTATAGAAAGTATGGGAAAAATATTGAAAAAAAAATTTGTTCTAGAAAATCAGATTTTCATTTTGTCCTTATGTAGGACAACGTGTCTATATTAAGATCTTTAAAAAGGACATATGCGTTTTGAATGATGTTAAGTAACTAACGTTATACTTACGTTGAGAGTGAATAGGCATTATTTAGGTGTGCATGCTCCATCGTCGACCTCATCGTCACTTTCCATCAGGTGAGATGGAGGTCAAATGCGCACCTATATTTTATAAAAAAAAAAAAAATACTAATTAGCAATTAAGTAAAATGAATACTCACATTGAATGAAAAATTACAAATAAATTATCACAAACGTTGAATGACTCCGAGATTGAGTCTAGTGGTGACGTTTCCAATGACAATCCTGCATATAAGGCACCGGAATGCAATCGAACTAACTAAAAAACTAAAAATGTTGAGTCGAAAGCCATTCAGACGACAAAGCACAATTATATCGGAAGCAGTTGTGTCTGCCTCAGTGTTTTCTGATAATTCTAAAGTATTTGTGGTTCATCATCATTACCGTCGCTATAGACCGGAGTACTTCAAACACCCGTCCGCCTTCACTCCGATCGCAAGTCCTCAGTTGCCATAATACTAACGTCAAGCAAGATAGTTGGTCGAAAGACAAGTTTGAGCCGGAATTAAAATGTTTGCAACCAGACTATGTACTGATAAATACTACGGAATGGGAATAGTATAAATTCTATGAGCAGTAAGTATCTATATCTATGAAATATTCTTTCTGTTATTGTTCACTTTATAAAAAGAACAGAAATTTTGAAAATTGGAACATAAGGAAATATAATCCCTTCCGCATCATATCACTGAAGTTTATAAATATTTTTAATTACTCTCGCAAAACAATATTATAAGTTTGACTATATCGTCTGTATGTCTGTTACCGAGCGTACCTATACAACATCAAAACGTATTACTAGATACGAATTGAATTGGGTACGGTTAAATTCACCGGCGCAATCGCAGACCTTCAGCTCTCAATTCTGTTTGTAAATGTTCAAAGCGGCCGCAGCTCTCTCGCGTATTGCACAAGGGCAATGCTACGTCATTATCAAAAGGGGATTATCATGTCAACTATTATGAGGATTTTACGATGGCATATAAAAGCCTCGAGTTTTCACTTAAACAAAAATATTTACTATCATAATCATTATATCTCTGGTCATAATAGGAAGTCGATCAGGTACTAAGGACGTACGTATATAATGAGGCAAATCTATGGATATTTAAGTTTTCAAATTTTAATTAAGATGTCTTCAATTTAATTGTAGCTCTTATTACACTTACCTCAGTTCAAATATCCAAAGGATTCGATTGACGCTAGTGCTTGAGGCAAGATAAATATACAATAAAATACCGCCTGACATAAAAAAAGAAAGAAAATACAATTTGTTCTTTAAAAATTTAAGAAAATATTTAACGAATAAAAGCTATTATAAAATCGGAAACTATATAATAATTCAATAATGTAAAACTATTTCAACGATTACGCTCCAAGTGAACACAATGAATCAACCTATAAATTATTAATAATCAATTGATAATTTGTAATTTCTGACGAATTCATAATATTAATTAATATATTATATTCTCTGGACCTTCTCCACGACGTTTTTTGCTTTAGTTCTAAAACTATTCTGACATCAATTTATATTTTGACAGTTTTTGTTTACGCCTCTCAATATGTATTCTAAATTTTATTTTTATTTTGTTTCATTATAATATTTCCTTATATTTTATTCAATAACTTGACTTGTGGTGCCCTATTTAGGGTCATGTACTTAACTCTAGTTGTTATGTAATAACACATTTGTGACACATGACTATGTACATGTGACAATAAATAAATACAAATAATGTAATAGAAAGAACTCGTTATAAATCGTTTCTTTTTTAATCCTTGTTTTTAAAATGTTTGAACACTACGAAGAATGCAAGGACACAAGGCTGAAACAGCTTTGTGGGGACAAGTTTAGATTCACTGAAGGTGATTTGTGGTATAAATTGGTGCACAAATATCTGTGAACACCAATCTGGGAGCAGAATTTAATCAAAGGAAATGAATTGTATTCACGGCCAAATTAATTTTCGATCGTGGTCAGGGCAGAGAGTTGTTTTGGTTCGATCACGTTCAATTTAGTAAATTAAACGACGGTAACAGGCGTGTTATTTGTGTGAAACTTGTGTCTGATATTTAAGCTTCAACGTAAAAATATTTACTTTCAAAATTTTAATGGAGCGCGAACTTCTCAAGGGTAGCTCTGCAAATGAAACAAGTTTAGTTCATAGATTCCCAAACTTTTTTGTCTCGTAGACTATTTGCCATTTTTTCTGTTTTACGTAGATTTTCTGCCTTTCTAATATTAAATTTTTTTTAAAAGTCATCAATTTCAAATGTGTGTTTTGCAGCTGTCATAATTCTAGTGAGGAACTTTATAAAAAAATAATGTTAACTTTTATACATATATCTAATCGAATATCTGTTTATTGTGAAATGATTAAAAATTTCATAGGTAATTTATATATAATATTATATATTGATTATATATGTATATTTACGGAAAGTCAAAACTTTGGTCACAATCTGCCCAAATGGATTCCACTCCCGTGGATACCCATTAAGCACCCCCTATTTATTTTTCGCTGACTTGGACCCCTGTGGCTCGATATTGGTCACTTTGGAAATGGTCGGTCGAGTTATTATACAATAAATACGATACGATATTCAGCTATGGATTAAAAAAAAATAAGTTAAAACTTCGAAGTGTATATTTGCTATAAAGATGAACAGCGTCGGCTAAATGTGTGAACCTCGTTTCTCCATAAACAAAAAACTAAAAACTCCAAAATTGGAGTTACGAGGTTTCAAATTTAGCCAACGATAGTCATCTAAATTAGATAGTACTCAAGTCCTATTATAAAATGTGGCTGAAGTTACATGTTACGTAATTTCTGCTTTCTTTCACAGGGGAGCGGGCGGAGGAGGGATGTTTGGCGATGTCAATATATCAGCCATTTTGGATTCCCTAAGTGTTAGCTATGACAAGAGAGTGAGGCCAAATTATGGAGGTTAGTATGACCAATATTGCTGTCATTAATTTTTCTAATTTTACCTACTTTTTCTTATCCCGCTTAGCTTTTTGCAGTTTGTTAAAGAGCTTTGTATTAATCACAGGTTTGGGGATGACTTTACTTTATTATAGTCTGATAGTACATAAAGTAATCAAACCAAATTTTTCATTACTCATCTGACTGGTTATACATTTATCTATTCGATTAAACAAATTGACTACCAAAAACCATTGTTATCTAATTACGTCTTTTGTGAGATAAAATATCGTGAGACAAGTTTGGAAAATTAATGATTTTTACACGATTCGGAGCAACTAAGTGAATAGCTAAAATTTCCTGGGACAATGAGAAAAATTAAGTAACTTTCGAGGAAGTTGACGAAGACCTATTCTGTTTTGAAATGCAAAACACAAGGAGTTAAAAAATAAAAAATGTTGTTTTTATTATAAACTCCAATGGCGTTACCTGATTGACATCTTTATAGCTATAGGTATACTACCTACATGGTTGTGTCTCACTCGAGCAGCAATGGTCATCTCTCACGTCGCGAGTACATTGGGTGTACAAAATTTTTAAATATTTGAGACAAATGCACAATATTAGTTTAGAGGAAAGCCGAAAGTGATTATTATATCACAGGGCAGATTCAGGTAATGTAACCAATGTACTATTTCAGGACCGCCAGTGGATGTGGGAGTCACCATGTACGTGCTTTCCATCAGCTCCTTATCTGAAGTGAAAATGGTATTTAATACTGCAAAACTTTTACGTAGATGGTCACTTTAGAACGGGCAAAGCAGCTAGGTTAGCAACCCTCGGTCGAGCGACAAGCTAGCGTTTTTATGAAAGTCGTGAACGTTCAGTCTACGTTCGATCGAGGGAATTCCGGCGTCATGTCACCTGGTTTGGTTTTCACGGCGCGAGGCGCGCACGCGACTCACAATTGGGCTTGATTGCAGGTCCGCCAGTGGAGGTGGGCGTCACCATGTATGTGCTCTCTATCAGCTCCGTCTCCGAAGTGCTCATGGTACTCGCCCCTGTCAGCTCACGCTTGTCTCGGTCGCTCCGGTACACACTTGGCCGCGGCGACCGAGCAGCCCCAGACACGAGGCTGCGAGCATGCCGGCGTTATGGAGCCGACCACCCGGACGGCGACGCACCGCTTACTTTATTTTATTGTTTACGTATACGGGGTGTATTAGTTAAATGTGCCCAGACGATAATTCCGTAAATATAAGACATATCGAATCTTTAAAACTGATATAGAAAGTATGTTCCTTAATGAGGAAAACGCCATTAATAACTTTTTAGAAATAAAACCAGAAATTTCCGAAATGTTAACGTTAAACGGTCCCATATATTTAATATGGCATTCGTAAAGAGGCCTTAGTTTCCCTACCTTAGGAGGTAACAATAAGTTTACATGTAATAAAACTGCTATAAATAAATTAATAAAACTATTTTTTAATTAAATAAAAGCAAAGTAATGTTTATTTTCAAGTAAGTACAAATTATTGTATTCAAAGCAGTTGTTAGAAGTAGGGAAACTAAAGCCTCTGCGAATGTCATATTGAAGAGAAGACGCGATAGTTTTAGAATCCCGGAGAAATGTCCATAAATCATCAGTATGGGAGAGTTTAACGTTAAAATATTGAATATTTCTAGTTTTTTTAAATTTATTGATGTCGTTTTATTCATAAGGTAACGTACTTTCGATATTAGTTAAAAGGTTTTTGATATGTCTTTTATTTACGGAAGAATCACTTGGACACACTTAACGATTATACCATGTATAGTATTGCGCTAAAACGAGATCCGTTAGTATAGTGGTGTGCGCACCCGGGTGTGTCTCTAACTGACTAAAGACATACTAAAAATGTTCCTTGCTAATAAGCATCCCTCAAAGCAAGACTCTGTCATAAATTTGCTCCATTGTTGTATTTTGTTTTCAGCTTTTTATGTTCTTGAGTAGGTAATTGTTGTGTCTGTGGATTTTTTACTATACTTTCAAACACTCGTTTGACACTCCAGGTTGGTCACTCGTCTGAAATTTCTACTTTATAGTAATCTTGCTGTGAGTGTTCGTGTCTATTACCTTAAGAAACTTATGCAATGAGTTTCGGTTGAACATGAAAACGTATTAACTATCCACGATTTATTAAATAGCAAAGGACATAATACAAGTACGATTAGTCATGATTGACAACGACCAGTAATTTGCTATTTAAAATTTGTAGGTAGATTATATTTACTTACACTTCTAGGAACAGACACAAAAAGTGGAGACTACTTTACGACAACATTTTTTGTCTCGGATTTTTTCGGAATTTGGGAAATCATTTAAGTACATTAAAAATTGACGTTATTTGGGACACATCGGTAGAAGATAATATGTTACTCTAACTTTGTGACGAGTTGTTGCATCCATCAATTTTTCGTTAAAATTTTATTTGTTCTATGGTAAGAAAACGTATACTTAAAACGTAAACTAGTATTTATGTGGTCTGTGACCTAGGTGTATACGAAGAGTTGACGCGATAGTTTTAGAATCCCGGAGAAATGTCCATAAATCAATAGTATGTTTGAAGTCTTAATAATTCTAATTACATGTGTTAAATGGGAATTATTTTGTCGGAACTTTTCTAAATATTCAGAAAAATTCGTCGTTGCAACATCTCGTCGTAAAGTTTATATAAATATAAACTACCTACCTATTCCAATTAACGTCAATTTTTAATGTATTTAAGTGATTTCCCGAACTCCGAAAAAATCCGGGACAAAAAAATGTTGTCATAAGGTATTTTTCACTTTCTGTCTCTGTTGTAGAAGTTTAGGTAAATATACTTTACCTATTCCGATCACTGGTAATTAGTTACGAGTTACAAAATTTTAAAAGAGGTGGTGACGTCAGTAGTTTTGTACAGTTCACTAAGTAAACGAGAGTCGACCATGATCAGAGATTGTGTTAATCACCGAATACCCTTGATAAAGGTTCCAAAAGAGCTCTGTCGACTTAACACCAGGGTGTATGACCCCTAGTGGAAACCAAATCAAGGGGACTAATTAAAGTCACTTTAAGACGTGACTGATACCCGGAACTTATATATAGAAATTAGTATAATATACAAATGGAACATAGTACACGCACACGTGTTTTCGT
The DNA here is from genome assembly GCF_003589595.1 of Hyposmocoma kahamanoa. Classification (NCBI taxonomy): domain Eukaryota; kingdom Metazoa; phylum Arthropoda; class Insecta; order Lepidoptera; family Cosmopterigidae; genus Hyposmocoma; species Hyposmocoma kahamanoa. Next base: position 7,854,217 of record NW_020653200.1, read on the forward strand.
ATTAAATTTTACAAAAGTATAAAACTTTAAGAGCATATTCGAATCATGAATACTGTTAACATTCATAGTAAAGTCGTATTTATAAAAAAATCCTGTATCTATTTTCGAGACGTTGATTACAATGACTACAATATTACGAGCACGTGTAGGTGTATTACCGTTAATTAGGATATATCATGGAAGAAAAGACTCAACTAAGAAGACCTTATCTCATAAGCCAGTTGTCAATCAATAACCAATATGACCTGGTGACAAGAGGCTAGTTCTTCAAGCATGGGTAATCATATTTATTACAGCAACACTGCAATTAAACCAGTTCATGGGCAGTATTTGTAGTAACGCACACAAAAATGTCACTACTTTTCTTTGTGCCGCAGTTTTTATATTCTTTTTATCGTATCGATGACATGCATTATATGTATATATATATATAATATTATATATTATAGTATATATACGTTTTGATAGTGGTGAAAAGGTTTGCCATTCGGTGTGAGGTACTCGCCGATTGTTGTCCAGGGTACCCCAGACTTACGGGAAAGGAATGGTACGTCTTGCGGGGAGGCTCCTTTCGTACACCCAAGTGTTTATATTGATTCAATATAAAATGTTCTTTGATAAGATTTAAATCATAGTTTCCCAAAGTGGTCACTACCGCCACACAGCGGGCGCTGAAGAGTCCTAGGGGGACTGGACGCAATTGGGGGGCGTTGATGATGTCCAGGGTGTGCTACCGCACTTTTTTTTAATAAACATGAATTTAGACAATTCATGTTATAAACTACAAAACATATACATAATTTTTTCGTTGTGATTTTTTGTGTTAAGTTAATATAAAAAATTCGCGTTTTCAATAATTTTTTGTGGTGGAGGGTGTTGAAATTTTTTACCTTGCCTAAGTGGGAGGTGAGCCGAAATGTTTGGGAACCTATAGTTTAAATATTCATTATTTTATTGGTTTTATGTTTTACAAATGATACAATTTTCACTCAATGTTTTATTTTACCATATATTTTCAAATATTTTATTTAATTAACCTGAATATATATATATATATATATATATATATATATATAATTTTTAACTTTTATTTTTATTATTACTATTTTACAGTGACACTTTATTTCGTTGATTTATTTTACTTGATGAAATGTTCAATGTAAATCATTGATTTTGTCAGTTGTTGATATTTCTCTATGAAGAAGTAGTAAGTGCCAAATATACAAAAAGCAGTTGGAAAGCACACTGTCAAGCCCGTTGGTTTTTTGAGATCCATAATAGCGAAACGGTGTAAATTAAATATTTAACTTTACGGTAAACGCCGTTACTGCCTATGAATGGGTTAAGTTAATAATATTTTACAAACCTGTCTGGAAAACATAGACTCGCCATCACTTGGGCACATTTTTACGCAAAAGTAACAGCACTTACGTTCTGAAACACGTATGAGAAAACTTTGAAGGACAAACCAAACACGTACGTCATTCCTGAGCACATTTTTTGAAATTTTAGTAACCCAACTTATTTGAAAACGTGATTGTATTACTCATGATATAGAATAACTTTTGCTTATGAAAAAACGGTATCCAATAACTTCCCACATGAATGAAATCGTGCTTACCACACCATACAGACTACGGGTAAGCAATATTTTTTTGCAAACTGCAAAAGTCATTCTGATTCAACTTAACACCCCGTAGCCTAAAATCGGGTTAATAAAATTTCATCTTAATGAGTTAATTAATAGGTGTCATCGTGTCTTGGGATACAGAAGTGTCCATGAAACTAAACAATTTTGGCCTAAAATTAAAAATAAAATTTGAAAAAATAATTATTCGACGTTCTGTACATTTTATGTACGACATACTTGCTTGGATAGTGGATTTTTGTTTCAAATAAAAATTTAATTAACGGTCTAAGTTCTTTTGTTTCGAGAACATTTCATACTCCAAAATAAGTTTTAATACACCTTTTAGTTTCATTTACTATAATGGTTTTAAACACAATAGTGTGGTTATTGATTGGCTTCTTAATTAAATAACTTACTACATTACCTATGCAATAACAACGATTATTCTAAAGGGTCCAAAAAAATATATAATATAAAATTTATTGGCTTACTTATATAGTAAATAGGTAAGAAAACTACTCCGCGCGGTTGAGTTTATTATAATAGTTGTAGGTTCGGCGCTCACTGACAGGACACCACGGCAGGGGATTTATTTATTTTTATGTGACGAATAGTGATATACCTTAATGTTATGACATTGTGTTGAAATTTCAATGATAATGGTTGTAGCTACGCAAACAAAGCTGTGGCATGCTTAGGGATACCAAGCCGACATCTGCCGGAACTCCTCGACCACCTTTGGGATACTTCGGCAGGCTTTTATATTTAATTTTACGACTTATCTGAATAGACTCTAGGCGCGAGCACGATCTCGCAACAGTATGCTTCGGAATGCCTAAGGATACCGCTGCATATCAGTGTGACCCCTTGCCGTATTTCCCGCCAATGGGCGCCGTCCCTTACAGTTCAATCACGTGTTAATTCAGAGTAATTTTTACAATGACATTAATGTTTCAGGATTTCACTTTGGACTTCTACTTTAGACAGTTTTGGACAGATCCCAGGTTAGCTTATAAAAAGAGACCTGGAGTTGAAACACTTTCTGTGGGGTCGGAATTCATTAGGAACATATGGGTACCCGACACGTTCTTTGTAAATGAGAAACAGTCTTATTTCCACATCGCTACTACGAGCAACGAGTTCATACGAATTCATCATTCAGGATCTATTACACGAAGTATAAGGTACTTAAAGAGTATTTTCTTTTACGAAACAGACTTATTATATAGTTGAATATTTAAATCAACATTCATAGTTTTTTTTTAACACACTAGGTAAACCCTTCATAGCCCCGCACTAGGAAAATCCTGTATCGCGGGTGCCATGGACACACACATACTATAACCACAAATTACACCCAAACTCACGATAGAAACAGATGTAACCCTTACAAATATTTTTCCGGACTCGGAAATGGAATCCGAGACTTCTGCGTGGCAGTCCGTGGTAACCATTTGGCCACGGAGGCAGTTTTATTAATTACAAGGCAACAATATTAAAGAAATACAATATTTAATAACAATAACAACAGCAACAACGCACACACTCAACATAGCCCCGCATTAGGGAAACCCTGTGTCGCCGGTGCCATGGACGCACACATAGACAACCACAAATTACACCCAAGCTCACGACAGAAACAGATGTAGGCCTTACAAATATTTTTCCCGACTCGGGAATGGAATCCGAGACCTCTGCGTGGCAGTCCGTGGTAACCATTCGGCCACGGAGGCAGTTTTATTAATTATAAAGCAATAATGTCATAGAAATACAATAATATTGTATGAAACCAATTAATATAGTCTCGTTTATAAACGGATAATTAGGCAATTATTAATGTATAAATAAAAACAATCACATTATTCGCAATAAGATTCAGTCGATATATTTTTTTTCATTTTCAAATAGTTTTTCTTATTTCCACAATTTTTAGTTACGACACTAATGTTACACTTGTTAATTCTGTTTTACAGACTGACTATCACTGCTTCTTGTCCTATGGATTTACAATATTTCCCGATGGATCGTCAATTATGTAATATTGAAATCGAAAGTTGTGAGTAAAATACCATTATTTCTTTTCAAAGGCTCTGTTGTAGTTAAGTAATAATTTAAATGATTTTAAATGATATTTTTCATAACACCTCTACGTGGTGTATACGTACTTCCTAAAATTACAAACGCTGTTTTATTACAGAAGTGGTATACAGAAATGGGTTCATTTGAAATCATCGTTACAGACCACGCTTTTATACTCGTAGCTAATAGAATTGACAATACCTACAATGTATTGCAAAAAGTCTTGATCGTAGTTCATGTACATTAAATAATATTTTTTTCTTTACGAATGTACTTATTCGAAAACCCAGTATGATGGAAGTATTACTTTATCTTTACGTATCTCTGCATGGTACAGTCGGCTACACCATGAGGGACATCCGATACAAGTGGAATGAAGGCCCTAACTCTGTGGGCGTGTCGAGTGAGGTGTCGCTGCCGCAGTTCAAGGTGCTCGGCCATCGCCAGCGAGCTATGGAGATATCTCTTACCACAGGTACCAAGCACGTTGATAGACCGCTTGACGACCCTGCAACTAAAAATAATTACTTTGTGTACATATTAAAATGTAGATGGTAATTCATGCATGTTATTCGTCACATCAACTTTTTGCTATAATATTTCATTGTGTATGTTATTATTCATAGAACATTTACGAAATTGTACTTAAAAGACTACGAAATTAAGCAGTATCTAATAAAAACAATTCGTTACAGGAAATTACTCAAGATTAGCGTGTGAAATTCAATTCGTCCGTTCAATGGGATATTATCTGATCCAAATATACATCCCGTCTGGTCTGATCGTCATTATTTCGTGGGTATCTTTCTGGCTTAATCGAAATGCGACTCCTGCTCGAGTCTCTTTGGGTGTTACCACCGTGTTGACGATGACCACGCTCATGTCCTCCACAAACGCTGCTCTGCCGAAGATCTCTTACGTAAAGTCTATCGACGTCTATCTCGGTACCTGCTTCGTGATGGTCTTCGCCAGTCTTCTAGGTAACAGAGTAAACATGGAGTTCCTGATCAATTATTAAAATTTACATTTATAATTTTATTAATTATTTATTGCACGTTTATAAATTCAACATCGGTTTACGAAATTAAAATTTAAGTAAATTAAGCACTCCATTCGAAACATTCCACTGAATTGAAATATTGAAATTTATTTTACATCAGATGTAAACCTCGTGGCGTCGCTTTTTAACACGTATCAACAGAAAATAATTGTAATCATACTGTGCTCCGAGAAATTGGTACACGTTTTTTATTTCGCTGTATGTTGAATATGTAATGTCCTCTTTGATTTACTTGCTTGGCGATGATTTTTTTTCGAAACCCTTTGTTTGACTATATCATTTTATTACAGAATACGCGACAGTCGGCTATATGGCAAAAAGGATACAAATGAGGAAACAAAGATTTACTGCTGTGCAAAAAATGGCTGCTGAGAAGAAAATGCAAATAGATGGCCCCCCGCCAGGAACATCTGAGCCCATGCCACCTCCGCGGACAAGTACACTTCCGAGACCGCCGCCACCAAGTCGATCTTCGGTTAGTACTAATTTACAATACGCATAAGTGTCCTACATATAATCTTCATTTTTATCACATTTACAAAAATACTTTATTATCAAACTTTCGCTATCTAATTTGTACAACAGGAAGTTCGATTCAAAGTTCACGATCCCAAAGCATACTCCAAAGGTGGCACTTTGGAAAACACAATAAATGGCGCTCGAGGTCCACCTGTCCCCCCTGGTCCTCCACCAGATGAAGAAGCTGGTGGACCACCTATCATCATTCCAGCTTCAAAGGTATGTACATGAAGTCACCTCAATTAATTCCGACTGGAATTTTCGTATAATGCCTTTAGCGAATGTTGTGTGTCGCGTAGCGAAAGTAAGTAAAGGCCACAGGCGAATTAATTGTATTGTGCTTAGTGCTGTGATTGGAGACGACGTCTGAAGTCATGATATGAAGTAAGTAACTATTTGCAGGGCATCAACAAACTACTCGGCACCACACCATCAGATATCGACAAGTATTCACGCATCGTGTTCCCAGTGTGTTTCGTCTGTTTTAACCTCATGTATTGGATCATTTACCTCCACGTATCAGATGTCGTGGCAGACGATTTGGTATTACTTGGCGAAGAAAACTGAATGGCTCTATGTTAATTTTAAACTAAATGCTCGATATTAGCATTTACTAAATTTTAGGGTGCTCACTGTCGAACCTCCATTATAATTATCTAAAAAGCTTTTTGAATTTAGAAACTTGCAATAATCCTTTATATCTCAGCACATATTGCTAAAGAAACATAATATATCTCATAAAAGTACATTTTGTAATTTAAGTTCTAAAATCTTCCTAGTTCAGAATAACTAAATAAAATCATTTAGCGGCATTACGAGGATGACGGAAATTAAAAAAAAAAGTGTTTTTTAGGTTTAAGTTAGGTGTACAAAGTTTTGTTAGCGCACCTGTAATAGACATTTTAAACTATAGAGCCCCTGTTATTAGCACAGAGATCTTTTAAGGGTCGCCGGCTAATTAAGAATCTTCCTTAAACTGGTTAAGGTAGTGCATTTCTTATATTTTTTATCGTCCTATTAACTAGGTTCTATTTCCGCAACTCAAATGATCTAATAATTGTGCCCAGTAAGTGAATAAAAAACTAAGTAGGTAACTAAAATTGAGAAATTAGTAACGCGGCAAATTACCAACGTGAAATAGAAAGAAAAATGGAAGAAACTAAAATAATGATCCTGCAACAAATTAATACGGTTCAGGTTCCATAATTAATATCAGTTTTATACCAAGTATGATATATAGTTTATATGTATATAGACAACCTTTTATTTAATAAAATTTCTACTTTGTTATGAATACGAATAACCACTTGTGCCCTTAAACTGACAGCAACAATAACTAACAACGGCTAAATAATGCGTGAAAATAACGATAATTCAGATTGATGTGTTGTAGTTAAATCGTAGAAAAACTTATTAAGGTAGAATAAAGATATATACAATAAATAAGCAAAATCCGAATTCATCAAAGTTACAGTATTACAAGGATTCTTTCGCACATTTCTTTAAACATCTCGAATAGTGCCCCTTTACATAAAAAAATCCAAATTAGAAGCCAAAATCCAATTAATTACTTCCGTTTTCCTCTTAAGTACTAATTCTGTTTGGTACGCAATTAGATTACGAAACATTTTACTGAAATTTTGTATCTAGGTGTAATAATAAGTTCCTTTTTTATTACGAGTTGTTCGTAAAATTTCTCTGTTAGTACAAAAACTCGATTTGTTAATATTTTGATGTTATGTACATCCGTGGGTTACATAATAGGGAATAAGCATGTGAATACTTTTTATTTATAAACTAATAGGTATTGAAAACCACAAAATAAATATATTAATATAATAAAATATTATGTTTAAAAAATTGACTGTTATAAAATTTGGTGGCAACTCTAGTTAACCCCATTCCATTGTCAATTTGTTATCGAACGAAATGTAGCAGACAGACGGAAACGCGTGTGATCTTATCACAGTAAATAGTTATTTCAATACTATAATTTTTCTGAAATTACAGGCACATGGGACTTGTCAACTTATATATCAGGTTGAAGGGCGAAGTGCCAGTGCCTATGCGATTTAAAGCTCCGAGTGGCACTGCAACTGTTATGAACAGGAGTGTCGCTTATCTCCAAGCCCACGACTTGTTCGTCCCGCCACTTAGTATAACAATATATTTTGTAGACATTAACAAGATATACTTTTTTACATAACAAATTTGTGAGTGAGCATTTGACTGATAGCAGAGGCTGACGATATACTCTCGCTTTGAAAAAGCCCAAGTTAGACCATTCAGGGAACAAGTCTGCAGGGAAGGAATTCCAATTCGTTCTCCATATAAATGTGGAACCGAAACGCTACTAATCCTTAGAATATCCACAACATAGAGGTGGAACCCTGGCATGCGTCTAGTCCCTCGATGATGGAAAGGGGAAGGCGTCTATGTAAAAGGTCTGTCAAATTTTTGTTCATAATATAATCTCAACAGGAAAGGTCAGAGTTGAACATATGCGATGCCTGCGAACTCTGTATTTTCAAATGCTTTAGTGAATAAATGTATGTGTATAAGTATTCACTAACGTACAAATACAAATTATGTATGCATATATTTCTTTAGATGAATAATAAAAAAAAAAATTAATTAAAATCTTCCGAAACACATGCCTATTCCCTGTGATTATCTACGACGTTATTGTACTTTATGTTAATGTTACTTTTTATCCCTTTGTTACTTTGTAAACTTGTATTGAATTTTATGTCATTAAGTACCATGGTGATTTAATAAATCCTAGGTAGGTATGTGATTTTTAAATCTTCAAATAATCGATTGGCAGCATTTATTGTGGTTTTTAGAAACCAATACGATATACTGTGGTTATTAAGGATATTAAAATGTAAATATTGATTTATTAGGTTTAAAATTTTAAGAATTCGCAGCCTTGGTGTAAATAAGGCCACATATGTAAAAAGATAACTTTTAAGGAGATAGTTTTAAAAATTCTACTAACGAGATTAGTCGGTAATTTAAATAAAAGAATAATCGAATTTACGGAATAACATATTCGTTCGTCATTGACCTACCAACAAACGTACATAATTTGTTACATGAACGGTACGAGTAGTACGCATTATTTTTATGACTTTTAATGTGATAAAAACACGTTTGATGTATGATCACATGTGGTTTTACTATACCAGGGGTACGAATTTAATTCTGAAAAGATTCTGTTCCTCTGCATACCAATATACACCGGTTATACACTTCAATATTGATTCTAGTGCACAGAACACTTTTTCTACGTAGTTATAACTTTTTTGTGAATTATTACATTAAGAAAACGCGTTAGACAAAAGTTATTTTTATAAAACTAAAAGTTTTAAGTTGTCATCAACTCAGACTTGTTTAATGCTTAAAGTATATTTTTGTTTTAAAAAAATATAATAAATTTAATGGAACCTACACGCGTTTGAGGATCTATATACACCGTATATATAGACAGTGATAATCTAATATTACAGTTATATTTTATTTACCAACACCTTATATGTATGTAGGTACCTATATTGAAAGTTCAATAAATTAGGTCTCGGGAAAGTAAGCTACGAACGTGATTCAACTTGAGGATCACTAATGTAGAGAGTTGTGACTTCTGACTATGGTCAAGAAAAATAGAATTTATAGTAATGAAGATAGTTTTAACTAGACAAATCTAAATGATCCGATTTGTTCGTTATTACAACTTCTAGTGGCTTGTAGCATTTTATGACCAACCAATAAATACATAAGTCAATTCCTAAGTAGGTATAATATTTTGCCATTCGCAAAAAAAGGTTGAAGTGTTAAATTTCCTACTCGAATGCAATGACTTCAGATTGCATTTGTTGGAATTTACCAATACGAACATATTATTTAATTATATGTGATTAATTTAGTAATATGAGAAACGAATACGGATCAGTATCTCTGTAATAGTAATTTATGAAATAAAAATACTTTCAAACGACGTGTTGAGTATGAAGTCAGATTTCGTACACATATCGTTTTGGTTCATGGCTGCTTTTTAAATCCTGGAATCTTCTCATAAATTCGAGCCAACATTCCTTCTTGGGATAAAATATATAACAGGTGCAACATTTAGTTCCAAGTCACTTTAACGGGATGTTCTTACTTTCTGAATTTGCTCAATGTTATTTAAAAGTGTTATTGTACTGAGGCAGTGACGAGAATTAAGACGTCTATGAATTGTAATAATTAATTAGATTAGGTAGGTATATGTATATCACAATATGATAGCACTATTTGCCTCCTACTATGAACATACTGGGATTGCATCTAAGGCTATTTAACATACTTTAAAATTGTTATTTACACTATTGTTTTTGTATAATAATTTCATGTGCAAGCGACAGCAAAGAAATATCTATGATAATAACGAGTGACTTGAAGTTTTTTTGCGGCAAAATTTTCATAAAGACTGACTCCGTAATTCTTCGGTTTCGTGGTTTTTCACGTCTGGTCTTCTCTAGTTTAGTAATGCTAATAATTACTTACTTATATTAATTTTAGAAAATTTAAAGGCACCTTCTAGTCCCGATCAAGTCATTGTAACTTCCAAGTTAAGCATGCATAGAGTAAATCAAAATGTGAGAGATCTGTAAGCCAATGAATTTAATACTGATAAAATTATCCACAATTTGTTGTTGTAGCGAAGATGTTAAGTTTTTATATTACTTAGTGGAAAAATAAAGTATTGTTATATAACGACTAGTAGTAACAATCAGCCAAATCGATAAGTGTAACTCTAACGATAATTTACTATACAAACTTCTAAAGAACTACATAGGTATAAATAAATGTACATTATGAAAAATATTTAAGACGTGAATTCGCATTATATTGCACCTAGTATGTAAGAAAGTAGCGTAGCTAAGCCCGCGGAGAAATGGGCGAGACGGATCGTGGGATATGCTCTTGAAATTTTTACGTACTGACAAGGATTGTTAGGTCCACTGTCTACCAAAATGGAGCGTTAAAAGAGCTTTGTTTCAGAAATAGTATTTTGATTGCTTGAAGTCTTCACATCGCGTGTTTAAAAAGACGAAAAATATACTCTTTATTGTAGAAACAGAACTCTTCTTCGCTCTTCTTCGCTCCGCTTTGGAACGTAATGCACCTTATTGTATCGGAGTGCCATTGGCCATGGCGTGTGATTTTGAGTTTTGCTAAGAGAACATTGGTTATCAATACACTAGTTTGTGAACACTATAATACGATACACTCGTCTCGCCTAGACGCTTCAAGTGCGAAACCAAATTCTAAATCACATAAAATAAAACTTAGTATAAACAAATTATATAATGCGAATAAAACTTAGAGAATTAAGATAATTAATATAATTATCAGATGAAATTCGGTGAGAATTTAATATCACATTTTCAAAATTAGGGTCGGTCATTATAAACACAGATAAAATAGTTTGTTGCACTTACCAAGCTAATAAAATTAATATACAGTGCAAAGTAGAAGCAAGTGACTGTAAGTGTTCAAAAATATACCTCAACAAATTGTATATTTTAGGTATTTAAACGGGAATATATTACGATAATTAAGACACGCGTACCTAATGAACTAACTATAACGAAGAGCAATAACAAATTGATCACATACCGTCACTTGCCGGATTATACCGAAGTACTTTTTATATTTGTCTTTAACATTGTTAATATAACAAAGATAATGATTATTTTGCTACACATTGACGTTTTAGACCTGCAAAGAGCACATGCGATTATTGTTAGATTTTATTACCCGTAGACTTAGTTTCAAAGTACACAATAGTCAATACGTAATTACTACACTTTGGATTACTTTTGACAAAACTTCCCTTGGTTTGAATGGTACAATAGGAGAATAATTGAAAACTTTTGAATAGAAAACTGTCACTCAGCTAAGAATTTTAGTAGAATTTTACTAAAAGTGCAAATATATGGCTGTAACATTTTGTATTCCTTTCTTAATTCTATTATATTGTATAATATGCGTACATCATATTGATTTTATTGTATAGAATAAATATAGATACATTGACGCTGACATGAAGCAGATTGGTAGTTAAAGAATGTATATATTTTTTTAAAACACAATGTTTTGCTGATGCTGTATTTACATAATGATGAAGTAACTTAGGTACAGTTTCTTTAAGAGTAATTTGTGAAATGGTGTATAACGTAGATATATATTGCTGAATATTGTATTTACCATATTACGTATGCAATTTGATTTTATCATATTCAACTACTTTTTTCTAATGGTGGGTTCAGATTAACAATGTAATTGTTATTTATTCAAATTTTAATAACTTAAAATCATAGATATAGTTAAGGCACACTATGACAAGTACAAATCATTAAATTAAAAATATAAGATAGAACACCATTAAAATTTTTCATATACATTGTATAAAATACTTTCTTTACCTTTTAATTGCTACAAATTGTTCACTCAACAATAAAAATACAGAGGATCAATGTTTACGCCTAATCAAAAGCTCAGTTTCCATTTTTCATTTTCTGGTTTACATGGATTATTTATTTGTTGTTTTAAACAATTTCATAAATTGGTTGAACACTCCTTTCAATCTTTTCAGGTAGGTATGACATAGCTGCATTTTTCGTCGTTGCATAATTATTTTTAATTCATTGCTTATTTTCTGCTGATTGGAACCATTGCTTTGTGCATGTTCTATGATTTTTTAAAAAAGCCCGGCCCAAACCTATTAAAAGAACTTCACCGTTTTCGTATTTAAATAAATTCAGGTTCTGAAAACGCGTTAAGTAGCACGCTATGCTGATATTTTTAATTTTCTTTATTGATTACAATTTCATCTATGTTGTTCATATACCGTGCTAATATTATATTATCTACCTTTAATATAAAAAAAAAATCATGGATAGTTGGACCATTACAACATTGTATGTATTGTAAAAAGAAAGATGAAATGGTTGATAGCTTGGGATATGTAACAGCGACAACAAAGTGCCAACTCATATTCATGCTGAGCAAATGGACATACATACATAGATTCTTACAATCTAGATTATTTGAAAAAAACTGGTATTGCGCTATTATGCCAACTAGTATTATTTTTTGTATACTACGTCGACTATAATATAACAAACATATCTTAATACAAAAAAAAACTTAGACTCATGGTTTACCATATTGTTTTGAAATTCATAAAGTTTTCCCCATAACGAAGGTTGTGTTCCTAATTTGCAGCTTTACATGACGCCATCGTCGTCTAACCATTTTACGATTAATGTAAGTTACCCTATTGTAACTTTCGGCTGACATCAGTTCGAGCAAATATTGTATACATTACTTTTGCTCAAGTTTTAACTAAACAATATTTTTGTTGAAGCAAACTTCTTGTAGAGCAATACGATTGTTTATACTCTAGAAAAGTCATTTAATTTTTTATTTAATATATGTTTCGATTCTATTAATCGACTGCAAACCTATATAAAAATATAACTAGAAAGAAACGCCACGAGAAAACTTATCCGCATGCGGAAATAAAAAATAAAGTATTAACAGATGTAGGTACTCTTTTTATAATCTTATTACTTCATTTTGTAATACATTAGAGTAAGTCGTCGTTTCGCTTGGTGAATGAATTTCCAGGGAATGGTAGAAGATGAACTACATTTCTATTAATTTTATTTTAACAGTCGAGTTATATTATTTTAATCTCGTCTATCCTCTCTTGTGCTGTTTGCAGTGCTTTGCTTCCACTCAATGTATGCAATACAAAGTTCTTCCTAAGAATAAACTAAGCAATAAAAAAAATTCTAAAGTGTATGTATGTTTTTTATCTAGTGTCATTATAGTTTCGAAACTGACACATTCAGTATTTCGATCTGTTTTTAATTGAATTAAAATGTGAAAATGTGTTTTAAATGTATAAGTGAATTGTGCAGTATATTTATTTAAATTTATTAGAATGTTTATAAGTGATATTTGTATTGTTACTATTTTCCTTGATGTAAAATTGTTTATGGTATTGGTGTGGTTAATGAAGTTGCTCAAACTGAATAACTTTAAAACATGTAGTTACAATGTACGAAATTTAGTTCTGTGATCCAATAAATTATATGATCTGCGTAGTATTTTTATTTGTTCACGTGGTTTCTTGAATTGTTGATAGGTTTTCGAATAAAATAAAACAGAAACGGTAAATTATAGAAATGTTTATTGTATATTTCATTTGTCTATCTGATTCCATACCCTTTCCTTGTCTTTTGCCACCTACTTCTTAGTAACAAATGCAAATAATGTTATTAAAATATCGTTGACACGTCACGTGTAGTGGAACATTCGTGCGACAATGAAACTTTGCTTGCATAGATTTTCACTAACATATCCAAATTAAAATTTTTATCCTAAGGTAGCCTGAAAGAAATGGCTACATAGCAATAAGGCCGCCTGTTGCAATTAATTTACTGTTTTTTTATACTTAAGTTACTGTTTTGTGTTGTCGCTGTAATTTTAAGTGCAATAAAGAATATTTCGTTCATTAATTTATTCATTAAAATAAATAATTTGGGGAGACATAAACATTCTCAATTAATTGTTAGTGCAAGGTATTTTTCAAAATGTTGAGTAGATAAAAAATACTACAATCTTAATCTCCTTCTCTCTTAATATGGACACCCTGTGTTTACAACAAAAAGGGGTAGAATAAAAATTAACCCAGTGTTATCGGTCAGAGAGAGGGTTTTTGTATGATGTCAAGTGACGGAGCGAACAAGTTGAGCGCCTGGTGGTAAGCGACACGCATGTCCATAACAGTTGCAATACCGCTCAGAGCTTTAAATCGTAAAGATCTGTAAATAATTGATTGATGATCTGTAAAGTAATTTCACTAGCACCCTGACTCTTCAAAACCGGAATGCTCATATTACTGCTTGGCGGCAGAAATAGGTAAGTTTTGTACGTCTTCGCAATAACAATAGATGCTTAAAGCACATAACTTGGCGTGCGCCTAAATAATATACTGTGCGGTTATTTCGTCACGTGAGAAGTGAGGTAAACATAGAAAATGGAATCCTTGGTTCTGAGTGGGCAAAAGACCAGAACATGCGCTGTAGTTTCAAAGACAGTTATGAGGTGGCGCTATTTATTCCAAATTAGGTACAGCCGGCAAGAAAAGTCGATGGACATAACCAAACACCACGTACCAGGAAGAACTCGGAAAAGGCGATGTAGGCATTAGGTAGTGATTACTCGGTACCTTTTGAATATCATTATTGTAGGAAAACATTATCATTATTTGGTAATTAATAAAACACTTTCAGATCAGTCCCACATAGTATTATATTGTTACGCAAATATTAGATTGTTTACGCTATGACATTACTGGAAAAATAAATAATTTTAGTTATAATTTGAGTCACAGCTTTACTCAGCTTTGTTGAATGCTAGTATTTCTCTTATGACTGAATGATGATTATTATTATTTTAAATAGATTCATTGTTTATTCCAAATTTTAAGGTGGTGACGTCCATATTGCCGTTCTTCCTTTACCTTTGCCTTATACAAAAACACCAAAAAATGACATAATTACACTTATGAAATAAACTTTATTGCAATAGAATTTGAAAAATTAATATGAGAACACTTAATTTTCTGCAATGTTGTGGTTAAGTGCGATAAAAGAAACAATTTTATCACAATCAGTCCAAGACAATGAAAGCATCTCGCAAAAATGATTTTGTACGACTTTGGTTGCATTTAAAACTTACGCAACAAACGACGTACAGTCGATGCTCGATTTTGTAGTATCGACGTACAACAATGTAAACACATTGGCACTTACGTCGGCTGTGACAAAATCATTTACAAATGAGTTGTCAATCGGTTTATCTTGAGATACGCCCGGCTTTGCAATATAATTGCATAATGCTTACAATTTATAACACAAATATTCGTTCAAGAACAAAGTACATAGTTATAGACAAAAGTCAAAAATCAGGTTAGAAATGAGTTTTTCCACTTTTTGTTAAGAGACAACTGTTTAAAAATGACAATATACAACTTCATGATGATCTTTTGTATTGAGTTTTTTCGACTTTTACCGCCATTGACAGCGCCTGTAAGAGATCTAACTTTATGGTTAAACAGTTTTAACAACTTGGACTGAATTGTATATGTGGCTGTTCAAAAAAACTTTTTTAACAAAAAAACCTGACCTTAAAAGTTCGTGGAATTACATCTATTTGCCAAATTTTATTGAAATCGGTTACCGGAAAGGGCGCGAAACTGGTTTCATCCCCTAGTTTGGTATCCTTACAAGTGAGTTTTTTCTTCAAAATTTAAATGGGACCAATACCGGGGTACCCTCTTTCCAACAAAAAGGATCATCAAAATCGGTTCATCAATGCCTTAAGCGTAATCGGGTATACACACAAAAAAAATTCAGTCGAATTGAGAACCTCCTAATGTTTTTTAAAGTCGGTTACTAAAAATTCATAATGGTATTACAGGTACGAAGTTAAATAATATTGCCATACTACATATTTTAGTAAGTACACAACAACACAAACGTCACCGTCCACATGTCGTATTATACATAGACATATTTAAAACTACTTATAAATTATGTTTATTACATCGGCGTTATAACAATCAATATAAAAAAAGGGTGTAGGCTTTTGTATAATTGTACAAATGTAGCAAATCATCTAATTTACATTGAATTTTACTTAAAACCTTGTTCTACTCTCAATGACATGGAACAGAGATGTTATATCTAGATATAACATCATTGTCTACACTGTAAAGTTTATTATCCTTGTGTCAATGTTCTTTTTTAATACAATCAGCTACGATGATTATAAATTACACGTAATTTGAAGCAAATACGTAATTTCGTAAACATACGGTATCCTATGAGAGTTACTTTGAAAGTACTATTAATAAAAACATAACAAAATATGTCTAGATATTAAGAAAACAATTAATATCTACACCGTAAATTAACGTATCCGTATCACAGCTTTCGAGATTATTTTGTCGTACTTCCTATTGTCTTGAGTTAGAAGTATCACGACACTCGACACCCAGGGGTCTGTGGGCCCTACATTCTGTAATGCTACGTAGCGGCTGACGGTCTTCGTAAAGTAAAGGCTTTGACACCCATGAGAAACCGTGAATGACTCTGTAAAAATCATTCTCATTTGGCGCTCAGTACCATTCTAACAGCACGGAGCCTACAGTCGCACTTCTCAAACATAAATTTATGTATGAGGTAAAAATCCTCTAAACTTTTGCTACAAAAAAATGAACAGTTGCAGGTGTGTTGGTAACAAATAAAATAATAAATGCAATTAATATGCAAATATGTAAAAAAATAATTATTTCTTAATATCGAAGGACAAATCTGTTATTGATTTGCTTTACCCCATTAAATATTTACCGTTCATATTTTCTTATCAATTCTACTGCATTTATTATTTTAAATAATGTGAATAGTATACCGCTGTAACAGTAAACTATTTAGTTTGATCCTTCGTACACTTAAGCAATCGCCAAGTTAAGCACAACAACTCTTTCTTCTTCTCCTCCCTCTGCTTGTCACATCAATAAACATTTTGTACATCTTTGAACATCTTAACAGTTCCTACTTTGTACAAATTACACTTACATTTCCAATATCACAAGCTTTCAAATTTTATTTAGATAGGCATGACAGAATCTCGTAAAAGACAAAAAAAACTAAGTTTGTTTGTAGATTTTGAGATGTAACATGATATTTCATGCGGCAATGCCATTAAAGGATGTTATTACTGATTTATGTCAATATGATGTTGCATTTACATATAGCGAAACTGACACTGGCCCCGTGGCTGCCATTAGGGAAAAATAATTATAAACAGATATGACAATTACAGGGTCCGTTCATTCCACTTCAAAGCAACTATACTAATCAAATTCCTTACGTGTCAAGGATAAGGTTACATAAATTAAGTGAAATGATCCTTGTATCGCAATATACTTAATTAGTCGAGATTTTATTTCCATCTTAATACAAAAGTCAATGTACAGCCAGATAGAAATGTTACATACGCAGATAGTGTAAAATAAAGAGTAGCTCAAATCGCTGTCTAGAAGAAAACAGTAATCATGTTACCCAAATAGCTTATCATTTAACGCTCATATAGGTACAACTACTATTTTAAGACTTTTTATCCACCAATATGTTATTTGAATTAACGTCTAAAGAAAACATTAAATATTTACTGTTATACTTTACCAAATATATATATATATATATATATATATATATATATATATATATATATATATAATATGCTTATTAAAACAAGTTTACCAATATTTTTTTGTAATATCTTAACACTAGACGGTATAATAAAGAAGTTTTCTAAATATCAAGAAAAGTAATTACAGTATCATAATATTCAATCTGTTAGTCGTCAAAATTTGCTGCTTAACACGACATTTGTAACTATTAATACATTTTAGTTTTAGATGTACAGAATGATGTAACAATACTGATAATTTGTATGTACAAATCTCTACATATTAGAACTAAATTTTGACGTTATCTAGCTATACGTATTATCCAGAGTACCTATAAGGCGAAAATACTGAAGTTGTTAGAATTGCAACAGTTTAAGTAACATTGGTGATAGACAAGTTATTTATTCTATGTAGATGTCTTCTATTGGATAAGCTGTTTCTATGAATTTTTGATAAAACCTTTGAAATGCTCTCCTGAAACAGAAAAAACGTGACTTTACATCAACGCATTTTGATATACAATATATTACGTTTATATTGACAAAGCGAAGCAGTAGAACAAGTGTTTTTCTTTAGATTTCTACAACAAAGTATTTTATGTAGTTATGACGTCATTGAAACGGCATGACATACTCCCAACGAGCGAAGCTTTCTTGACATACACTCAAATTACACAATCTATGAACGGGATTAATCACCATTTCTCAACCAATGTGATTGAAATTTGTGACTAGTAAAAAAAATATAGTAAGTGTCGTGACGAATTTCAAATTTTGAATTTTGATGTGTGCCTGAGATTATTGAGGCCATAGGTCACAATGTTGTCTAATGGAAAAATTGTAATTGTAAAATATTGCGCACGCAAATGTACAGGAAATTGAAAACGAGAAATAAGAAAGCTTGCTGTGTTTCTATAGAGACTCGACATTTCGCTTAGTATTATCACGCCTACTTTCCAATCGAGTAGGCAGAGGCAGACCTGTTATGCTTTTTTCGTACTTTTAGATACGGTCGTCTATTCCTGGTCAGGGTTGCCAGACATTTTTTACATTTTTCATAACTTTTGATCCACTCGCGTAATATGTAATTAACGTATGTTAACATTTGAGGACGTACTGATTTTTAAATTCAATTGTATTTGTTACTGTAAATCCTAAAGGGCTTACGAACGCACCCAAATCGGAGGATAAAGCAACTGTGAGATGGCGCAAATAAAATGGAATCATTAATTACTGGTTACAACTTTCTCGAGCGTACTTACTTTTATTATTTTTATTAATCAGACATAAATCTAATCGTTTAGATACAATTTCTATTTTAAAAAAAGAACTTTTAAAAAGCAACATTTGCAGCAAAAGTGTTACTTTTCAGGTAACGAAATGTAATATTCGATACAAGGGCTCTGGCAATACTGTTCCGGGTACCTTTGATAGTGCTTATTTGAAATGACGTCGTCGAGCTTGATATCAGTTTGTAAAAAAATGTATATTTACCCTACTGCTTCAGCAACAGGTCTTGTGGATTCCTGGCCACGGAAAACGTGACAGGCGAACCGCTGGAGAGTGGGGTGCTTTGTGATGAAACCTAAGTACCGGTGATCGCGTGGGTGGAAAGCGCAGAACGAGACGTTCTTTAACGAGTAGAAGTAGTCGATACATGGCCCGGTTCGAGTTCTCTGCAAGTAATTTATAACATTTATTTACTAATATCATGGAACTTAAGGGGACAGCTAATCTCCACACTACATATCGTGACTCTGAAAAAGGTCGACATACCGTCTTATACCTAGATGGCGCTAATTGATTGCCTGGAAGTAGTCTTTGTTATGTAAATGGATATCAATTAATTAATTTTTAATATAAAATATAGTAGTCAGTCTTTTCCTTGACCTAAAATGATTTCTGAACTTTGACAAATGTGCATATCAATCGATGGCATTGTGTGTTACAAAGTAATAATATAAATTAACGTTTGCTAGTATGGGTAAATGGCGCTAATCCTAAATAAAAAAGTAACCGTCAGTATCCATAAAACCTGTACAATCAGCGCCATCTAGTTGCTTTGTTTGTTATCACTACAAATTATCACAGTTTTATAAATTGTAGTTCGATAATTATTTACAAATTCGTTACAAAAATAGCTATTTGTGTACTCATCGCAACATTTGGTGTAGCAATAGGTACTAATACCCGACTACATTGTCTTGTACCGCGATTAACAGTCCTTTTCGTCTACCCATTTCCATCAGCGGCGGACTAGACGTAGGATTGGGTCCCACCCCTGTGTTGTGCATATCATTCGCACAAAGCGTTATGCTTCCACGTTTACATGGCGAACGGCTATGAAGTGGAATTCCTGTTTGCAGATTTATTCCCTGAACGTTGTAACTTAGACCTTTTCAAGGTGAGAGAAAGTAGGCATGTGTGCATGCTCCATTGTCGACTTCTTCGTCACTTTTCATCACATGAGATATAGGTCAAATGTACTCTTATGATTTCAGATTTTTGCTGTTCAGATTTAAATTAAAGTCTTTGCAACTTGATAATGTTATTATAGTTTTATCCTCGTTTTGATATAATTAGGCCACTTACGCCTGGTTTAGACCGATCGACCATCCGCAAGCCTTGGTCCGATACTTCTAAGATGCAAGGTTGAGTTCCTGGTTCTCCTTGAGATTCTCCTACAATCTTCTTGACCGCCTGGCAGACTACGCCGGTGCCTTTGTGTGCTAATGTCTCCACTGACCCCATATACCTGACGAATGAAACAACTTCCTTTATGTAGGTACTTTTCGAGGTATATATTTAAATATTGTTGTTGTTTTTTATGAGCAAAACAACGGATTTAACTCCGAGGCTCTACCTAGAATACCAGTACTAATTTCGAAAGCTCATTTCACAAATCAATTATCGGGAATCGAACCCAGGACCTATCTAGCGCCAACAGTTCGAGCTGCTAGGCTACCGAAATCGTTCAAAATCGAATTATTGTATAAAACTAAGGATTTGAAGTATTTCTAGCTTAAGTTTAGTCCCGTTGTTAATTGATAAGTGTAATTTAGTAGCAGTAGATCTCCTTGTGAAAGAGTTCGTCCAGGGAAGTACTGCCACCATACCTATTTCGGCCGCCAAGTAGTTATGTCAGTATTACTGTGTTCCGGTTTTGAAGGGTAAGGGTGCTGGTGAAATTACAGGTACATAAAAGTTGTCAACTTATGTCTCAGGGTAACGGCCCTTTGATCTTTGCGATTTAAAGCTCTGAGTTGGACTGCAACGTTATGGACAGCTTACCATCAGGTGCACGACTAGTTCGTCTTGATATTATAAAAAAAAGATTCAAAATCTTTGGGTACAAAAATATTTTCAACTTACCCTAATAAATATCGTTCTCGTTTTACTTTGGTATTCGCCGGATCAAAGTCATTGTATTCCATATCGACTGCATAGGCCGATGGGAAGATACCTTGCTGCCCCGTTCTCAAGTTGACGCCTGGAGTAAAGGAAATAAAGTTGACTAGCGGCATTACATTCTCTTGACGTTTGTATTTTAATTATTTTAATTCTTTAATCATTCGTCAAGGCGTAATCTATAAAGTGATTGCATAAAAATTTGGTAGCAACTGAGTCGTCAAAGCTTTGGCGGTTTTACAGTAGCAGAAGAGCTCTTTATGAAAGAGATCGTCCAGGGAAGTACTGCCACCTTACCCTATTTCTGAGTAATATGAGCATTACTGCGTTCCAGTTTTAAAGGGTAAGAGGGTGCTGGTGAAATTACGGGCACATGGGACTTTTCAACTTATGTCATAGGGTGATGGGCGCAGAGGCAGTACACCTCAGATCTTTGCGATTTAATTTTCTGTGTGGTACTGCAACTGTTATGGACAGGCGTGTCGTTTACCATCATTCGCACGACTTGTACGTCTCCCCACTTATTATCATAAAAAAAAGCATTTTGGTCTAAGTTTACTGAATATTTGTTGTAAATCGAATTTTGTTTTAATAATATTATTACAAAATGTTCATTCTGATCTTCGCGAAGCGATTTGCTTTTCTATTAAATCGATTCTGCTGGACAGTAGCATTTAAATAAGTCGATACAAAAGTCGTTAGATCGTATGCACATGAATCGATCGATCTTCATAAAAATGTAATTGTAATGTGCATCCTTCCTGGTCAGAATCCATAAGATTGTGTGGAGTTGCCTCTTTTTCGTCTAATAAAAAGTTTTTACATCCAAATTCATTATACGTATGAAATTATACCATATTCCGTATTCAAGCATGGCAGAGCAGAAATGGGTTAAAACCCTGTGGCTTGATTGGGATTTAATCCACTGCGCATTTTGTTTTTAATGTTTTGATTATTATTATGACATGCTTTCATTCCTTCGTGGTTCAAATGCTAAATGGAATTTAAAAGAACATACTGCATGGTCTATATTACTGTATCCTCTCTATTGCACCTGGTAATAGAGAGGATAGGAATAAGTAAATAAATAAATGGTACGCAAAATTTCAAGTATTTGTTGTCACAAAAAGCATAATTTTTGCAGGGAAATAAAGTTTTTTCACATTATTATTTGTTAACTAATTATAAAATCATATTGATAACCCAGAAACAAAAATTGTGTTATATAGAGTTATCAAAGAACGATAAAGCTCATTATGGTGACTATGTACAGACGGCCTAAAATACAATGAAACAAAAATAAGTTGTGAAGAGTAGTTGTTGACGTAGCTGTAAAATTAAATAAAACATCAACTTATATTTGAAATTACCTTCACACCATAAGTCGTCAGCTTCCTTCTGTACGTAAATAGGATCGCCTATCTCAACTTCGATCTCATCATGATGCCTGGGATTAAACTTGTGTAGACCTCTGTGAGTAGCTTCCAACATCTCAAGTTGACTGTGTGGCACTGTGGTCATGTTGCCTACGAAGTTGATTCCGCTGATACTGCAGCTGGATGATGGTGACACTGCAAATACAGAGCATGGCAACTTACAAATATAAAACACCATATATTTGTCCTACTAGTTATATCATTATTAGTAGAAGAAATATTTGGTTGTGTTCTCACTCATGTATACTGTCAAGAACAAGTCAAGCTTGACACTTTAAAATGGGCTCTTGAATTTACTTACTTATATAATATTAATTAAATAGGAATTTACCATTTTGCTGCAGCGGTGTAGGAGATATGCTCTTTGGACCTGCATCAATTGGAGAATGCGCAGTACTGTGTCCGCTGTCCACATCTCCAAGGCTTTGTAGCCGCTCCGAGTCTGGACTCGAATCTTCATCAAGTAGGTACCCACATTTCAGAACCAGTAACGGTCTGCCCTGGCAAGCTGGCCGAAGCAAAACCCCAGAGAGAGGGCCGAGTTCATCAGCTAGTGATGGTGGTTGTGTGCATGGTATTACACTTGCTGAAAACCACAAATACATTCAACATAATCAACTGGAGTATTAAATTATCAATAAAATTGTAATAATATTTGAACTATACGAGTACTTGTATTAAACGGTGAAAATCTAAGATGGTTAGACGTTAAAAGGTTTACTATGTTATAGTACATACAACACTTAAGCGTAAGTTTGCGTTATATATAATGATAATTATATAGGTATGACACATAATAATGATAAATTATAATTTAAACTCCTTTATGTGATATTTATACACAAAACTACGCTTAAGTATCACATAAATTAAAAACTAAACTCTTGTTACATCTTCTTGATATATGATGACTAGGAGAGCTGAAAATAACTGCAATATTTACTATTAAAGACGGTTTCGTAAATCACTAGCATTGGCCTAATTTCTATATCTGATATCTATCTTGGTCGCCTTTAACTGTTACAGTGACAAGACAAAAAAAAATTGCCTGGAGAGATATGTAGTTTATTAATCTCATGTAGCCTTGTCTCGTTAAAACAAGGCCGTAAACTGAATTAGGTTGAGTTTGCATTCTTACAACGTAATCTTAGGATGAACTCGGATTTATTAGTATTTATTAGTACTATTCGCGTCGTTTGTGCCGATAATGTAATCATCATTTTCATGTACCTGCGTTGCTGATAAAAGGTTAAAATTAAATGTTTGTGGTAACAAATGGAACAGGTATACTATGTATATTATGTAAGTGCACGTAAAAGTTGGACATGGACTGAAATGATTTAAATTTGTCTGGGATGTTTTTTAGAGATGGATTAATTATCATGCGGAAGTAAGTCGCCATAGCAAAGTGATTATAAAGTCACGTTTGTTTGCTCTAAATATAGCGGTCGCACAGGCGCACTCTTTGTATTTATGAATAACAAATTTATTAAAGGCGCCAGCAGTTCTTGGCATGGGTTATTAAAAATGATATATGTACTTACGTTTTCTATTTTTGGGGATTTCAGGTAACTTTCTCCTCCTTCTTTCACCGTTGGTAAATGTCTGATGGCGGGGGCTACGCTGTGTTTCTGGCTGAGGGATCGAGGAAACAGGTTCCGTGGCCACAGGAGTTGCCGTTTCAGTTTCTCCAACACAAGCCTTTTCTTCTTCTGGCGAACCCTCACTCTTTGAAGAGGGAGATTCGTCTTCCAGACCCACATTTGGCACTAATCTGTTCGAACAAATATAAATAAATGAAATTATTTTTGCTTGTGGCAATCTTTTAATAAATTGCGTTCTTTATTTTACAATGATTAGGAATTTTATTTCTTCGATCTCAAGTGACACTTTAAGTACTGGTAATTTTCAGTGGATTTGTCCTGTGGAAATTAGCTATCCAGGTTATAAATGACAGCAAAATTTGTACTTACGAATAAAATGGCGTGGGGGCCTTTATGTGCTGAGGTAATCTGTCGAATACTCGGCGAAATTCTTCAAATTCGCTGTCGGCCATGTCGCTTACACCTGATTGTTAAATACAGAATGTCCCGCATGCGCGATTGGGGTCCCCGCAGTTGTATCGACCGTCCCCCGTATAGGGTTGTAATGGAGAACGCTTCTAGCGCGCATGTTCAACCCTTAGCGTGCGCACGTCCGCCACCCTTAGCGCAAGCGCGAACTCGTCACCCTACCTTCAACATAAATTAATTTATAGTGACTTTTGGGATGTATCATCGGAAAAGCCCACTTGTTTACGAAATGTATAATTGATAAGCAATTAGCATAATCGCAAGCACAAAATTGTTTAAATGATTTCGTAGATCTTCTCAAAGATATTCCACTTATAATCTTAAGGTACTATTATTTAATAATTTTCTATAGTAATATTATTTAGGTATTTATACAGATAAACTTCGGGGTCATTTGATATATTAAAAGTAATAAAATTTGACAAAGCTCATTTTTCATATAAATTGCTTTGTTGTCTGGTTCATTTGCTTGGGAATGATTTTCTTTATTCAACAGTTAATTTGTTCGTATAATATTCTATTTTTGTATATTTGATAAAAGAAGCAATAAAATGAGGTTTGCTCAAAAAACATTTTAGGATGTGCATTTGTTTTATTATTATGTGGTGACATTTCAAAAACCACTAAATGGAACATGAAAAATGAAGATTGCAAACAACAACAACATTTGTGTTGGTTGTAGAATTTCTTGAGTTTAAACACATCTATCTTGAAGAGAAAGGATGCCGTATCCAGCAGTCAATAAATTTCACCCTCCATACATATTAACAAGTTTTCCATCTCTTGTCGTCGTACATGTTGCATGCCGACAGATAGCGTTGGCAGTTACTATGTGAAAAGAACGGAGAAATTTTGCTATAAATGTTCAGCACTTTATTAAATTAACGAAGACTACGTCGGTTTAAAGGGTCCGGAACATTGGTTTGCTTTAAAAACGCGTGGCAGTTGCAACAGCATTTTGAATATATTTAGTGAAAAGTTGACAGAGCTCATGACATTTCAGAGGCATTTCATTGGAGCGCTAGAAATTACGAACCACTACTATGTAAAGATATACCTCCGGCATGTGCGCAATTTCAATTTTAAATTATATTAAGTTATTTAATGTACAAACTATCAAAGTAGATAAGTATGACTTTACAAGGTGCATGAGAACAGAAAACGATAGTTGTACAGTCAAGTGCACATCAAGCTTGACACTTTGCACTTTGGACCGTTCCTACGGTAAGCGGCATAGAGTTGAATTAAATCTTAAGTGTCAAGCTTGATGTGCTTTTGACCCTGTACAAGAAGAGAAGAAACGCCTTTTAAAAGCGATCCCCTAACTCCGAAACTAGAATATCATGTATCTTAGGAGTTAGTGAGTAATTGATAGAGTTTAATATAATGTAAAGGAAGTTTATCAGATACATCGATTTATTTATATAAGAATTAAGAACGTAATTGCAATTGTGAGGTCCCAAAAGTTTCAAGATGTATAGGATATAAATTCTTTTTTACGGTGGTCGATCACTAATCCTCTGGAGCACAACGAGGGCACGTTCCAAGAGCAAAGTCAACATACTAAGATGCTCCAACGGTCTGTGTGCCGTTGAGAAAAATCAAATCGAATGCTTTCAGTACTTCGCTATATATAGCTAGAAATTTATGTTGAATCAGCAACAAATCATATAAAGTTATGAAAAATAACTGAACAAGCTATGATAAATTTGCCACTTTAGTATAAAACAGTGATAAAAGTAAATTCATTAACAATTCAAGTCTTACACATTAGAAATTTAACCTACATTGCAATTGCTTAGGTAAAAATCGTCAACGCTCTATTAGTGGCTACACGTTGCCAAAACTCTAAATAAACCGATGACTAACCTCGCCAAGTAAATGAGAAATATAAAAAAAGATTTGGTTATATGCCTCAATTCCATATTTTAAATTTTTATTGCTTACACACGTATTATAGAAAAAACCAGCTATTTTTACATATAATCCTGTTAAATAAACACCACTTTGTTATTACGTTATTCTGCAAATTTTAGATTTTTATACAGTAGACAGGCTGACGGTATCAACGACGACTCGCTGCCGTAAATTCAATTACTTATGAACAAATAATTCTCTTTGATTGAATCAAAGTTGACTAGCTTAATATTATTTTACACTGTTAAAGCTTATTTTGTTGGCTCTTTGCCAAAGCTTCAGAGAGCAGCTTATAGGAATAGGAATAATGCCACATAATGCTCTGCTAATGAGTTCAAGTTCTTTGGCGGGGAGGTCGTGGTTAGTTGGTTCACTGCAAGATATTCCAGCTCTATTTTTTGTGTATTAAGCAATAAACAACAAAAGCGTCGATTTCCCTGTACGACGACACATTACTTGTATGCTTCCACATGGGTTTCACAAAGTGCCTTGTATGACTTCACGTTATGACGTTATTTTAAGATTTCACACTCTGTGTACATTTTTTCTTAGACCTCCCTATACGACTCTATATATCTATATACGGTTTTCACTCAGAGCTCCTTGTACAGTGCTTTAACGGGTAAACTCTATCTTGTAGACTTTCTTATAATAGTACTTAACAATATCTCGCAATTAAAAGTACCTCACAATAGATTCTTATCTCACGTATCTAGCTTAAGTAAGATTATGACTCCTAGCCATCTTTTAACTATATATTTGATAAACTTATCATGGTCACTAAAGGTAGCTCAATTTTTCTCGTTTTATTTATTGCACTATTCAGTAAACCCAAATCTAAATCCTGGATCAATGGAGAAATGTCTCCTTTCTCGAGCAGCTTAACCATCGTAACTTTCCTTTACTTATTCATATAAGTAAACGAAAGTTACGATTTTTTTTTAGTTGTTTAGCTTGAAAATAGACGAATAAATGCGAGATTAATTTGGCAAATAAAAATAAATATGTACAAAGCAGTAATTCTGAAAGGCGCCAAGAGGCGTCTCTAAGGAAATTAAATTAAAAGCGACTCTCGCCGGGAATACAGGCATTTTGTATATATATTTACAATGTTTTCTGTTTTCTTATTTGTATTAAAAATACCTACTTTTATTCGTGTTATATAGACATATATTAATGAAACCTTACAGATTTCGAGTAAAATTACTAAGACAAACAAACCGACCGACGGCAGCGATGGATACCGTTGACCATTTTCGATGTTTGCCTATGGAACTCTAAAAATCATAATTCTGTAGTGGCTCCCATCTCGTAGTATCATCAATTATTATAATAATGATGTGGAATAATGACGATTATTCTTCCCAAGCTTTGTAACTTGTTGCTGTTAATTACTAAGTTTCTACTGTAGGCTATTTTATTACGATTGAAGTATGTGAGATTAAAGTATTATAGAGTCTTAACTTAAAATGGATTTTTTTAGGAATAGTGCACATATGTATAAAATACTTAAGTTTTCGAGATTGTTACACGTAGAAAATTTTTAGTATATACATACAATAATATTTATGTACAATGTAAAGGGCCCGAAACGTTGGTTTGTTTGATAAAAAAAATATATGTGATTTAGATCAGAAAAAATTGCTTCATGTTAAAAAATCCTTCATAAAAACTTGTCCGCTTTGTACGCTAACAACATTTAAACTGCCTCTGTGGCCGAACGGTTACCATGGCGGACTGCCACGCAGAGGTCCCTGGTTCGATTCCCGGGCCGGAAGAAATATTTGTACGGCCTACATTTATTTCTCTCGTGAGTTTGGGTGTAATTTGTGGTTGTCTATGTGTGTGACTATGGCACCCGCGACACAGGGTCTCCCTAGTGCGGGACTATGTTGAATGTGTGCGTTATTATTATTATATCTATTGTAGACTCTCGCCTCTCCCAAGGCCTAAAAGATTAATTTTGAATTTTTAAATGGGAGAGGCGGTATTTTCCGGCAATGGCACAGTCGGCCGGGGTCAGGGACTCAGGTTCAAGAACCGGCGAATAATACGTGCCGTATCGGCAGGACCACCTTCTGCATTTGTGCTGGAAGCGACACGCCACAGAAATCCAACCGCCTCAAGCTGCTAGAAAGGCTGACTGGAATTAAACCGTTTGCGGACAAAACAATTGGGATTATTTCAGTGGAGGCCACATCCCACATGTCGGTGATTACGTGCGCCAGGTCGAGATACTTCTGACGTTTCTCGGTTTCAGCTTTCACGAGAACAACCGGAAACAATATGACTAAGTGACTCTCCGGGACGGCAGTGTGCCCGACAAATGTCTACTGTGCCGCCCTTTACGATACCTTTCCGATAGTTCCGCGTCTTGATAACCTGATCCTGTATTGCACAGACAAAACCTTCGGTTTACCTTGAAGAACCTCCCATTGGAGCTCCTTCTCTTTCCATACGGACTCGCGGTCAGAGGTGTTAAGCATCACCGGGTCTCGCCATTCCTCTTTAGCTAACAATAAGGGAGTTGGCCCTTTATCACATGTGACAGCCTCCCCACGAATTACGTCGTCTGTCATCGTCAAAAAGTAGTTTCTGAGATTGCATATCTCGCGGTTGTGCATGGTTTTCACACTTAATAGGCCTCTACCTCCACAGTTCCGCGGGACATACTGATTATTATTATTATGTTAAGATTCTTTCTTGTGCTCGACTGAAGGTCAGATATTTGGAACCAGGTACGGCCTAAGCCAAGTATTCTGGTTCGGTTGTGGTTTGTGGGGGGATGTGAGTGAGTGGCGATTTTTTTGAGAGTTTGTTGAATCAGGTGTATTTAAGAAACGGCGAACTATCGAGCATGTGTCTAGTACAATTGACTTTTGTAGAAGTATCTAGGTTTTAGGGTGCAGATCTATCATTTTTAAGGTGGTATGACGGGTTTTCGGTATGATACTAGTTGACGAAATTATAATGGGTACTATCTTAATGGTTTCTTAGTGCCACATCTGTTTGATTTCTTCTGCTAAAGGTATATATTTTTGTGTTTTTTCTGTGTTTCTGTTTTAGGTTGTTTGTATTGGGAACGGCAATATCTATGAGGTAGGTGGTCTTTGTAGATTTAACAGTTAGTGTTATATCAGGTTGCTGAGGATAATGCGGTCGGTGATGACATCTCGATCCCAATAGAGTTTTACTTTATTATTTTCCAGCACATTTTTCGGTTTGTATTTGTAGTAGGGTGTATGTGTTTCTGTCAGACTAGTGGTAGTTTGAGTGCAAGTTGTTGGTGAATGTATTGGCAACATTGTCATGGCGGTGTGTATAATCTTTGTTGGCGAGTACGCTGCAACCTCCTGTTATATGATCTATAGATTCGGTGTATCGGTGGCACAATCGGCATTTGTCGGTTTCTATTGACTCTTTTAGGATATATTTGGAGTAATTGCGTGTTTTAATTACGTGATCTTGTTTCAGTTGATGGGGTAACTTGCCGTGAAGTACTTTGTTCTTCCAGTTTTCCAACTTCTGTTCTTGTTTTAGAATTCTGGTTTTTGGGTCAAATTTTTTATTGTTCAGTTGTAGAGGTGTTCCAGAATAAGGTAAAAGTACTATTGCTTTGTGTAGTGTGCTGTCGTTAGCTCTTCTGATGAAATATGTTCGCAGACTGTCTATTTGGGTGTAGTGTAGGTTTTTAATGTATATGAACCCGCGACCACCTAATTTTCTTTTCAGTGTAAATCTTTGTACAGCAGAGTGTATATGATGAATGTTGTATCTATTGCATGTTGTTCTAGTTAAGATGTTAAGGGCATTAAGCTCAGTATCGGACCATTTAACGATTCCGAAAGAATACGTTAAGATGGGGATGGCGTATATGTTAATGGCTTTGACTATATTTCTGGCGGATAATTGGGTACTGAGTATTTGATTTAGTTTCTGTTTATATTTAGTTTTCAATGTGTTTTTTATATTGGTGTGATTAATTGATGTACTTTGTTGGTATCCTAAATATTTGTAAGTCTCTCTGGGGTCCATGCTGCGTATAGTCCCTCTTTGTAGCTCAAGTTCAAAAGAATGTGTTCTGCTGTGCTTGCCTTTAATTATTTTATTTTAACTATTGATTTTACATTTATTTGTTCCAAAAGTCATTTTTATATCTGTGCTGAATTTTTCTGTTAGTCTTAATAGATGGTCTAATTCAGGTTTGTTACTTGCGTATAGTTTTATGTCATCCATGTACAGTAGGTGTGTAACTTCGATTTTGTTTCATCTGTCAATGATAATTGATCTGGACTGTTACGTGGTTCGTGACAATCTTTATATGACTGCTCATTTCTGCCCGGTGCTCAACTACAAGAAATGATGAGACAACTAGCCACAAGTAAATCAGCCATCATTCTGCTTCAGCTAGCCATTTGGTAATGGGAATACAAGTGCGGGGGGATTTTTTTTCAAACAATCTATGCCTATTACTCGCCTACAAAAGGATGACGATCAATAGCTGTATAGTTTTCACTATTTTAATTCACCTTGTATTTTTTGCACCTTTTGATTGCACCTATATAAAGTCCATCGCCAATACGAAATTGATAAACATTAGCTGGTTTTATGATACTTTTTTGAGCATAGGTGCATACCTCGCGGCGGAGTCTATGTCTATGCTGATGATGAGCTGCGTTGTTCCATCTTATGGGTGCTTGTAGACAAAGTTAAAGTCAAAGATTATTTATTCCATAGGTAAATAAATTTACACTCGAAAACGAAAAAACGACAAACGACAAAGGAGTTAAATCAACTGTGTTTGTGTCTACCATTTGAGCAATAAGAATATGATAATAAGTTTATTGAATAACCCGACCTTTTACTGCTACGATATTCAATTTTGGTTTCGTGAAATTACTCTACTAGTTTGTTGCAATTATTAATACAAAGATCGAACACTAATTCCTTCAATCTGGGTAGATTCGAATCAGCGCCTTCAGCATATCGTGTCTGACGCTACGGCACGAATCAGTAGACGTTACGAATTTTATTTTTGGTTTTTAACAAGTAATTGCCGAAGCGAGGTAGAGATTGTGGTGAATTGCTTGCAAAGGCCTTATAAAACTAAAATTACAACCGTACTACAAATACTAGTAAATTAAGATATTAAAGAAACAAGAAACAATGCAACACGACGAATAAATTTTGAAATTTTAACAAATATCAATGTCAACTTTTTACAATGAAAATGATAACTACATCCTTTAGATACTATAAAAACGTATTTTAGGACAGCCGAAGAAACTATATACCTACATACATATGATTCCTTTACTTAACATTAGAGGATTACAGTACAAAGCTGCTAACTACAGATATGACCCGTATGTGGGCGTGACTATTACAAAAGCTTATTCTGGTTGACGTCACTCCTGTCTTCCCTCAGAATTTACGCATCGTTACTCCGTGAAATTACCGCGAAACTACGTTATGGTATGTTTTCTCACATTGTTAAATACTATTCCTATATTCAACAAAAATATATAAAAAAACAGTCTAGATAAAGACTATAAACTGTACGCTGACACCGAACCGTACTTTTGCAAAAAAACTGGTATTTGCAACAAGCACATAGATAAATTCGTCGTCTGGTTTTTTCCGTAGCTTAGGAGAGCGTCAGGCACGGTATGCTGAGGCACTAGTACGAATCCAGCTGGATTGAAAAAAAAAAACTCGTAGTAATCGATCTTTGTGTTAGTAGTATATTTTTAACGTCAGACACCGGTTTGTAATAATTTACAAACCGGTATCTGACGTTAAAAATATATTGTAATAATCTCAGTACAGAGTACCAAAAAAACCGACCTCAAAAGTCATTCGTAGTTTGCCACCCTTATAGGTAGAACATTTTCTTCAAATTGAAATGAGATAATGAAATAAATAATAAAAGAGTTATCGAGTAACATACAGACAAAAAAATATACAGTCGAATTGATAAACTCCTCCTTTCTTTGAAGTCGGTTAAAAATAGAGGAAAAGCTGTGCACCGGTTTATTTTGTATTTTCATGGTAGTATTTGATCTCGGAGGCCTGTGGGTAATAGTGTGAACTGTATGTTTTTGTACGATTGCATAATCTGAGAACGTACTTTATTCTTTATTTGCAAGTCACATGGTTATAGAACAAGTGTTTTAAGCTACGTACTTAACATGTAACACCCCGTACTAGGGGCACTGCAAAATTTGAGGGCACTAAGTCCTTAATTTACTAATTACAATGTTGAAATAAAAATATAAATAATTAATGATAAAACTAAATAGAATTTTAGGCAATAACAACAATAAACATAAATAAATAACATTAAAATCTCATTCCTGATACACTTATGTATCGTTAGGTATTTAGATAGCATACTTACAAATTACATGCTTTGAAATTCGTATAGTTCCTAAGCACTATTTTCATATTTTTTTTCTCTTTTTTCATTCTTTTCATTATTCATTAAGCAATTTTTTTTTTTATAGAATAAAAAGCTTTATTTTGACATAGTTTTTAAAATGTTTTACAAAAGCCTTATGTGTAACTTGTGTTTTTATATTTATTGGAATCGCATTATATGCTTTAATTACCAAACAATGGGGCCCTAAATGATATAGACTGAGAGTACTGAAACGACGTTTCAACATATATTTTTTTTATAATATCAAGTGACGGGACGAATAAGTCGTGCGCCTGATGATAAGCTACACGCCTGTCCATAACAATTGCAGTGCCACTCAGAGATTTAAATCGCAAAGATCTGAGGGGCACTGCCACTACGCCTGACACCCTGAGGCATAAGTTGATAAGTCCCATGTGCCTGCAATTTCACAAACACCCTTACCCTTCTAAACCGGAACAGTAATGCTAATATTACTGCTTGGCGGCAGAAATAGGTAAGGTGACAGTACTTCGCTGGACGAACTCTTTCACAAGGTGCTCTACTGCTACTAATAGAGTAGACCTCTATTGTTACGTTTTAGGGTTTTAATTTGTGAGAAAAGACAATTATATTACTTTACAAATTTTCTAAATTCAAGAACGTAAATTGAGGTTAGTGTCAAAATCTTGTGTCAAATAAAGAATGACTTACAAGAGGTGTGTTGAATCTGTATTAGCATTCTTTTCGTTATACGAGAACACTTGACGCTGAAACCGTAATAATGATACCAATTATATTTTTTCAGAAATGTGTTAATACACATGTTATAACATATGTTATAACATAAGGTAATTTGATAACTGTCTCAAGTCAAGATGTGACTAGACGCTATGGCTTGTGCAATTCAAGTGAATATCTTAACCACAATAAAATAATAATAATAATAACGTGCACACACTCATAGCCCCGCACTAGGGAAACCCTGTGGCTCGGATGCCATGGACACACACATGGACAACGACAAATTATACTCAAACTCACGAGAGAAATAAACGTAGGCCATACAAATATTTCTCCTGGCCCGGGAATTGAACCCAGGACCTCTGTGTGGCATTCCGGCATGGTAACCGTTCGGCCACAGAGGCAGTTTGAAAATGCTTTTTTAACAGACTTCAAAAAGGAGGAGGTTCTCAACGTTCGACTCGAATTTATGTGTATGTGTAACGCAATAACTTTGACGTTTGTAAACCGATTGCGATGATTCTTTTTTTGTAGGAATGTCACTCAGTAGTGGTCATCAAACCAATTTGAAGAAATTTTCCACCTCTTAATTGGTGGCAAATTAGGGATGATTAGTAGTAATTAAAATCTGATTAATGGTTTATTGAATTTCACGCACTTTATTCCGATTTCAATAAAATTTTGTGCATAAATATCCATACCTAAGAAAATTAAATGTTGTGGTGACCTAAAGCTGATCCGATGGTGGTAATGGCAGTCAGATGAGAGGAACTTCACAACAGTGAAAACCAACACTTCGTGTTTGTGCTCATACGCTTCGTATTGACGAGGATATCTAAATGCGTTTCAGTTACGGTTTAGGAGACCGAGACGACGAATATATAGCGAAAGCGGGTGAGTAAAATTTTGAGGTCAGCATTTTTTTAAAAATAAAAACTAATTTTATTAAAAATAATAAATAATGTAACAAAGAAATGAACCCAATTGTAGGATCAACAACACGTTCTTATATCGTTCAAGTTATACTTTGAAACAAATTTGTTTTTAAGTATAACTACAACAATATCTTAAACAAACATCACAATTGTATATTTCATTACACACACAGTTATTCTATTTTTATACATGCCAAAGATAGCGTGAATAAATAGCAAGGTTTCACCTAGATAATGAATGATAGGGGATGCTCTTTTCGCTAAACAATGGTAATAAATACAGTGACTAAAGCTTAACACCTACAGCCACCGGAGTAGATAGGATCCCCCTGTGGTTGGTACACACTTACGGCAGCGCGTATTTGCTAGTTCTCTATCTTCCATATTACATACATATTATATTACTAAGCAAACATTATTAATATATTAAGAAAATTACCTTAAAAATAAAAGTTACTTACATATTACAAGATCAAAAGTTACGAAATATGTAAAAAAATGTAACCATCTGGCAACACAGGCTACGTGTATTTTTTTTATTGTAAACGGATAAATTATTACTACGCGTATTAATCTTCGTTATATTTTCTTGTGTTGCAGTTTCAGAACTAAAAGAAATATCACTAAATAACTGAGTTCAATAAAATGTGTGAAATTAAACCTACAAATCGCAAAAAGTGTGATTGTATCTTTGTGATGTCAAACGAGAACATTTTCCAAGTAACTGCGAACACTTGATTCAGCCAATCAAATAAACCCACCCTCCTGCGGGTCTCCCGCGCCTCTTCTCTTTATAAGGCGAGGAAAGCCGCGGTACGGTACAGTGCGATCCAGACTGCAACAACGCAACTCCACAAGTTCACAATAAATAATTCACTCACATCCTAAAGTTCCCATTACTCATAATTCACATATTGTTCATTACATCGCGATTTCAATAATATTATTACTTGGTTTATTCTAAGTGCCAGTCTTTAAAGAGACTCCAAAAGAGACAGCACACGTTGTTTGCTCCTGTTTACAATGAGTGGATCTGGAAAAGGTCTGCTGGGGTTGTGGTTGTACAGGAATGGCTCGGAATGGCAAGTGAAGAGTGAAGCTCCTCACCATCCGAAATTGGCAGAGCTTCAGAACATGGCAGCTCGGCAACAGAATTTCCCTGAGGGAGAAAGAATTTCCGTGATGTTCACTTTGAAGAACCAAGTAGGGGGACTGGTCCGCGCGTTGTCAGTCTTCCAAGACTTAGGCATCAATGTCCTCCATATTGAGTCAAGGAAGTCAGTGACAGAGATGTCGTCTGTAAGTTATTTAGACGAAATTTTTGAGCGAACAATAGTGTATGTGCAAATAAGAAACATTAAAGTTTACTAATAATTTTCTAACTTAGCAATTCAGCAAAAGAATAATGTTGATTGCGTTCTTTTCTATAATAAATTCAATTGGTATTAAAATTAGCTTTGTAAAAAACAGTCTGATATCCTCGTCGACGTGGAGTGCGACCCACATAGGATGGAACAACTTAAAAGGATGCTAAAACGCGAGGTTCAAGACTTTGAGGTGGTGCCTTCTCAGTCGGGAGACGAGTTTCCACCTCCAACGCCTTTGTCAGCTGCTGCAAGTTTTGGTAATGTTTACTACGTATAGATGTTTTTGCTTTATAGTAAGTAGTTAGTATAAGAACGGGATTAACTTTGGATTTCAGTATTTTTTTTGTTCCTGTCTAATATGAGAAAACACCTGTAACACTCATCGGTTTTAATTCATATTTCACTGTACTATAGCTATCTCAAAAATATTGTTAGAACAATTGCAGCAAATTTTGTAATAAGTACGTACTATTTTTACTACGTAAAAGTAGGAGTATAAATTAGTAATAAAAAAAAAATATAAATATTAGAGAACATCAACGACGTTGCTGTGATCCCAAAAGAAGTAGTAGCTAAAGTACTTGTGTTATGGAAACCGAAAGTAACGTCGGTACCATAAAACACCCAGACTCGAGACAATATAGAAACGTTATTGACCCGACCGGGGATCGAACCCGGGATCTCAGAGATGGCGAAACCCGTATGCAAGTCACTCAACTACGGAGATCGTCGAAAGTATTACACATTGATGTACCTATTCAAAATAATTTAATGACCAATTTTGTGGTGTCTTCCTCCTATTACGAACCATAATTGTTATCTCCATCGGAAAGGTTATTATTCTAGTAGTACAGTCAAGAACAAACACCTTGTCTATCGTATTTTTTCAACTGCCACAAAGTATGAACACCGCGGTCAATTTCTTTCCAACTTTAAATTTTTTTAACAATTAACAATAATTACAAATATTGGAACTCAACTTCAACTCAACGTTAACTTATGCCTTAGGGTGACGGGCGCTGTGACAGTGCCCTTCTATATTCTTTTTTATAGATTCTATCTATGATATTTGTGATTCTAAGTTCTGAATGGCACTGCTACTGCTATTGACAGGCGTGTCTCTTAGCATCAGCACGACTAGTTCGTCCAGTCGTTTGGTTACATAAAAAAACGGTTATATATAAATTCCATTCCTTAATATAGTCATCGACAGCTTAATATTTCACCTGTTATCTTTTAATAGCTAGTTCTTGGAAATATGATACTTGAGAAGATTTTGTCATATGACAGTTTTTAAGACAGGTTTGTTTGTGCCGAAGGCTATTATCCGCTATTTTGATAACCGAATTGATTGATAATAATGTATGATAAAACCTTTAAGGGCTTGTAACCAAAGTGTTACATAATAGCACTAAACCATGGACGCGAACGAAATCATGAGCAGAAGCTATTAATAATAATGCCGTACGCGATTAATGCCGTATTGCGGTTTATATATTGCAGACTTCGGCGAGATGCCATGGTTTCCCCGCAAGATATCAGATTTGGACCGGGCCCAGAATGTGTTGATGTATGGCTCCGAACTCGACGCTGACCATCCCGGTTTTAAAGACCCTGTCTATCGCAAGCGTCGAGAGCAATTCGCAGCTATTGCTAATAATTACAAGTAGTAAGTTATTCTAATGTAATTTCGTTTATTCTACGTAAATATTTTTATAAAATTTAAACACCAAAGTACAGAAATCTTTACAAGTGCATTCCCAATGATTTTCAGTTGTGTGTACGATAGAAAACCAAACAGACATTATACTCTTGCATGCTAAATCAAACTACACTTGCTACTAACAGGTACAAGAAACTATATCGTGAATCCATCCGGTGCAACGTAGATACGAAGACTTTTTAAATGAAGTTAATGTGACAGCAAAGTGTCGTCTTTAAAAAGAGTAAATTAAAAAGTCTTTAACAATGTCCGCCCACAAGCTCGTCTATCTAAAACAACTTTAAATTAAACATTTAATTTAAATGGTGAAAGTTTGAAATCTTTTCTGATCCGCGACTTGATCTTTGATCTTTTTCTGTTTATTTTAATTCACAGTTCAAGGAATGGTGTAATTCTTTCAATACAGTTAAAATCCATCATAATTTGCAGAGTAATAATTTCGTAATAACTTTTTGCTTATACATATACATATACATAATTTCAAAGAATATTATTTTTGTTAAATAGCAACCATTCACATGATCATATCGAAGAATGTTTGTTGTTAGCAATATTGTAATATTTACATAGACACAATATAAATTGACACCTCTGGTGTTTGAATTAAAACCGAATCAACACGTAGATGCTTAGATAATACTATGTAACACGATGTTTGTTTCTAGGTTATTTGGGCTTACCCATAGGTAAGCGTGCAAATTTTCGGGTATTTCTTTATTTAAAAACAAAAAGGGAATATTATATTTCAAATCAATAACATATTTCAACCAAAATTCTGCAAATTTATGAAGATCTAACGCCACTCAAATTATCATCCAAACACAAAAATTGTGTTTCTTGAAACTACTATGGAAATGCGAGATACTAACTATTAAACAGCTAAGAACGAATGGGCGATTCTGGACATAATGTACGCGAGTTCATTTCACAGTCTTAGTCTTTTAAAAGCTAGAAAGACAACCGCATTACAAAAATCTAATTAATTTTGAAATTCCAACAAAAAAAGTCTTTTTTTAATAACAGGATAACAAAAATGACATAAGGCGCCAAACACTAGATTAGTTCAATACACAATTTTAATAAATAGATTGTTAGATAAAGATAGAACAAAAAGATCTGTAACGGGTGTTGCCGGTCCCTATAATGGGAAGGGCAAAAATATAATGACTTACTAGTTACTAGATGTAATGGAAAGTAAAAAACTCTGTTATACACTATGTTACTCACGCCTGATGTTTTGTATTGCTAGCGGCCAACCGATTCCCAGGATTCAATACACCGATATTGAAATTAAAACTTGGTGAGTTTTGAAGAAGCGTAAATCAATTTTATTGTGCTTTTCATGTCATATGTTTGTAGTAGATGTTTATAATTAATTTAATATTATGAGCTGTTGCGAATATAAAGTATTTATTGGCCCAGCGAAGTTGAAACAAAAATGTATGTTAAAAAATTGATTCCGTCTAATTTGCGGAGGATTAAGTGAATAGTCTTTGTGATTTTAAGTTATAAGTCTGGAAAATAACCTACAATTGTGTTTCATCTTAAATTGATGATAGACGACAATTTTAGTTTACATATATTACTGATTATTGGTTATTTTGCTCCTACCAAGTTTTCCTTGTTAGTATTTCAGCATTACAGCAATCATAAGCTCACTGTTGTATAGATTGCTCATACAACTCTTCATCCGTTGTTCATCGATTATAGATGTAGTGTCGATTATTTATTTCTTTTATAGTCTTATATTATAATGTCCTTTTGAGCACGAACAGACATAACTGATTATTAACAGAAAAAGTCACGTGGCTAGATTTACTATTTCATGTCTTGTATTTTTTCATGTAAAATAGGAAACGAACAGATGAGGCATTTGGTAGGAGGTGCTCACGGTCGCTCATAGACATTTGCAACATCACAGAAGGAGCACAGGCGTTAACATCATTTGAGAGCCGTGTTTACTCGTTTTGAAGAATATATCATGGGGAACCCATTTCTTATTGTCCGCACAATCTCAGCATGTCAGGCATGTGGGTTGGATATATGACGGAGGCACCAGTTCATAAAGCTCCTCTGAGCACTCCCGTTATATAGATGTGTAGGTGTAATTATTTTGTTTTCGTCTATGTTAATTACATTCGTTAGTGTTGTAAGTGACGATATGTAGCAGTAATCTCTGTATTAAATAAAATCCATTTTCAGAATAGAACGCTAACTCTAATAGTACACAAATTTTATTGAATATTTCAGGGGCATAATTTTCCGGGAGCTTCATAAACTATACCAGGTGCACGCATGCGATGAATATCTCGAAAATTGGCCGCAACTTGTTAAATACTGCGGCTATCGTGAAGACAACTTGCCTCAGGTGCGTTTAAATTACTAAATTTTGTACCAATACCTGAGGGTAGAAGTTGAGGTTGGATGTCCTCGCACCCTGAACGACTAAATACAGAATACATAGTTGCATCCATATATCTGTCCTCTTTATCATGACAAACGTTTAATCCACATTGAGTTATTAACATATCTGGGATCAACGAAACGAAATCTAGAATCCCTTCTAATACATTTTTTATATCATAGTTAGTTACAGTATTATTAAATTTGTACTGATATTCAATTATTTTTTGTGAATTTTCTCCACTAATTTCTTATAATTATTAATACAAAGATCGAAAACTTAGAAAAAATTCCTTCGATCCTGCCGGATTCACACCGACGTCTACTAGCAAACCGTGGTAGATGCTATGCCAACTAAGCCACGGAACGAACCACTGGATCTCACAATTGTTTCATGTGCTTGATTGTCGGATCTTTGTATCTTGGTTTTTAACGACTTTTTAGCCGTAGCGCCATCTATGAGAAATCTGTGAAAGTATTTGGTCACCCAGTTAGGTTAGGTTACAGTACAATATTATTGACAAGCAAACAAAGTGACAACAAAGCTTTATGTGCCAAAATCCCGAAACTTACCGAAATGCAAATGAGTTACATTACACTACACATTACATTATAACAAAAGGGCAGAGGTCTTCTTTATTTGTTTGCTTTCAGAGTTTATATAGTAAGTATCCTGTACCAGTAATATATATTTTACATTTACACTATGTAATTTATAATAAATCTCTATCCAGATAGGAGATATAATTGTGGGTGATTGGACATTTCGGCATATCCTTATATAGAGAATCAACACACTTATTGACGGAATCGGATTGAGGCGACCATGTTTCGCCCGTCGAAGCCGCCGTTCCGGGCGTAGACGCGGGCATTGACGCTACCGGTTCGGGTACCGACGTGGCCTGGTAGACTTAATGCGATTCCGTGGCGATAAATGTGGTGATTCCCGATTGTATAATGGCAATATTGGTACTACTAAGTTTGCAAGATAAAAGGTAAGGTACGCAGGTATATATAATAACGTTTTTTTATTATAAGTAGAAAATGAAAATTACAAGACTATCGTAAAACATTACTTTATTTATTAGGTATAAATACTTCTTATATATTATACTATATCTACATAATTATTCATAATGTTATTATATTGGATACAATATGACATATCAAATGTACTTTTACAAATAACATTAACATTAACATTATACAGAATAAGGAACAAAAATGTAGCGAATAATAATCTTTATTAAAAAAAATTGTTTTGTTGTATACATGAATATATTTTTTTTCCTTTGCAACTTGTTATTTGGTCGCGTAGGTTAGGAAGTAGGATAACTAGGTGATACATGTTTGTGCGTATGAAATCGCCGTCGTAAATCGTAAAGATATATAAGTACACATTTGGATCACCTTCACCTTGTAATATGTATCAAGAGCATTTACAGTGATTATTTTTTTGTAAAAACAGCAGTATTCATTTTCGTTACTTTATATTTCGTTAACTGCACAGTTATCAATATAATGTTATTATTGGCATACAAAAGACTTTTATTACTCATAAAACTCACGGGATGAAGTTTATGTAACAATAATAGACTGTTTTTTAAAGTAAGTGGTCTTTAATGTAAGTGTTTATACAAGTTAGTAGCAGTAGAGCTCCTTATGAACTTATGAAAGGGTTCGTTCAGCGAAGTTCTGCCACCTTACCTATTTCTGTCGCCAAGCAGCAATGCTCACATCACTGCATTTTGATTTGGAGGGTAAAGGCGCTGATGAAATTACAGTCAGTAGCAGTGCCCCGCATACCTTTCAGATTTAAATATCTGTTTGCCACTGCAACTGTTAAGGACAGGTATGTCGCTTACCACCAGGCGCACATGTTCGTCGCGCCACTTGGTATCCCAAAAAAAAGTTTCTAAAAGTATTTATTGATTTTAAGTAGAACTTCCCACTGAATGTCCTAAACTTTTGTTAAAAGAAATGTGCATTGTTATTTACCTATTTATATCATTTCATGAAAATATGTTCGTCGACTGAATTTATAAACCACAAAAACAAAATTACTCACTAGAATAATTTTATATGAAAATTTGTGATTAAACGTTTATTTTATAACTAAAATAAGGGATTTACTAAAATAAAGGTATAACTAAAATAACTGTAAATAAAGGTATCTTAGTTATAAAGTAAAGGTATAATCACATACCTATGGATTAGAAATAATATTTTAAGCTTCAATTGCCCGATATTGCGATTGAAAAGTAAAAAAGGGATTTCGTTTAAAAACGTGTGACGATGCTGACTTCCCACATCGTTATCCCACCTTTTTATTACCCTGTTTACTAGTTCCTGGCCGTTTTTCGTTTCTGACACGTTCTCTAATTCCTTTTTCCTTCCACTACTCGCCTTGGTTCGTTTCGTCATAGTCATCACTCCCATCAAAATTCTCAAAACGAGAGGAAGTGCTTATTCTCTTTATTGTTTTATTTATTGTTTTTAAATAATTTGCTATACGTGTATATACCCTTTTGGGGTATGTGTCCGACTGTTTAGTAGGGAGTGTTTTATACGGATTGTACTTTTTATATTTTATAATATTATTATTACAGCCTTTTTGTTACTATTTGTAAATAACTTTATGTGGATCGAGCCTTTTCTTTCTTTTCGGTAAGGCTAAGCCTTAAACGGATTTAGAGAATTTAACCGATGTTTGTTTGTTTCGTATATTATTGATCTAATTAAATTTGTATTGAATTTATATTCAATTATTTTATGTGAAATTACTACACTAGTTTGTTATAATTATTAATACAAAGATTGAACACTTAGAAAAAATTCCTTTGATCCGGCCGGATTCGAACCTACGTCTTCTAGCAAACCGTGTCAGACGCTATGCCAATTAAGCATTAGTTCTTTGTAATAATAATTATAACAAACTAGTGGAGCAAAAATAATTGAATATCAACATAATTTTAGTGAGCTATTGTGGCCACGCCAGCAAAGTTTCTGAAGTATTAGATCCAACTGCTGGAGACAGGTGTCCTCTTAGGAGAAAGTTAAAGCCGGAGCCTACCATGCCCTCCTAATGCAGGGTTGGAGAGCAAGTATTTCAACAAATAAGACTTATAATGAATAATGCAACTGAAGTATCACAACGGAATCAGAAACGCGATCATATGTCAAAAGTAAACCTTAACGGAAGCGGATGCGGAAGCGGACGTGTAAAGGCCGTAAAGATCTCAACGATAGGGTTCATTTTTGTGATGACACAAAATGGCTAAAAACGCTTCCCATCGCCGAACAATCCGCTCGCGCGCTGATCGGTTGCGAACGTTGTAAACTTCCGATTAAAGTTCCGTTACAAAAGTTGCGGGAATAGGAACTGGAAACAATTATGATAAACCGTGCGGAACTTCCACAGTTACGATAGCAGAGGTCTGTTGCATCACTACTAACAATCCCCACTTCAAAGCTTTTGTAGGTACTTACTTTTGACCAATCCATACCTTACCCTATTGTAAAGTGTTAGATGCTAGGTAGAAGCAAAAACTTCAAAC
This sequence comes from Hyposmocoma kahamanoa, assembly GCF_003589595.1. Classification (NCBI taxonomy): domain Eukaryota; kingdom Metazoa; phylum Arthropoda; class Insecta; order Lepidoptera; family Cosmopterigidae; genus Hyposmocoma; species Hyposmocoma kahamanoa. Next base: position 7,897,782 of record NW_020653200.1, read on the forward strand.
ATCACACAAAAGACGACGGATATATGGGGACATTATTTATGTAGGTATCTGATTGGCTCGGTACATTCGATGTTCATCTTGCCACGACTCAAACTTATTTCTTCCTTTGCATCTGTATTGTCACGAAATAAAGATTTTTATGATATCTTCCAGTTGGAGGACGTAAGCGCTTTTCTGAAGCGCAAAACTGGCTTCCAACTACGTCCAGTGGCTGGGTATCTGTCACCCAGGGACTTCTTGTCTGGTTTGGCATTCAGAGTGTTCCATTGCACACAATATATTCGACATGCCTCCGATCCTTTCTACACTCCAGAACCGTAAGTGTTATTTTTCCTTCAATTCATAATAATAAAATATTTCAACAGCACCTATACATAAAAAATCATTACTAGTGCTGCATGCGTTAACGTATGGTCACCATATTTGTTTTAATCGCTTTCTCTAAGAAATATATATTGTTCGAATTGTTATACAGTGTTAAATTTCAGTCTTTCTTTTATTTAAGATGTTATGTTACTTAGAAGAAAATAATGCTTATGATTCAGGCTTTCGATAAGTAGAGTAAAATTATTGGTGTTTTTTTTCACACTTGACGGGTTCTATTTGCGGTTCAGACAGGCGATTATTTAAAAATTTTTGAATTTTAAAATTTTGTATCTGCGGTATTCAAGGTACTTTCCGCCGTGTGGCATAGCCGTGAGACCCCCTATATAGTATATTGTACCACGTGTCACAAGAAATGGTAATTATGAACAGAATGACATTCAAAGCCCGTGCTGAAGGCGAGGGTTAAATGGCCCTGACGTTTGTGATTACTGTTCCGCCCGTGTGACATAGAATGTTTTTAATCACACTTGTGAGGAAGTTTAAAAGAAAGGAATAATTAGATTTAAAACATTATAGTTTATTCATATTATATTTCAAAATAATTAAGTATCTGAGACAAAAATCGAAATTAAAAATAATATTATTATAAGCATTAAAACTTGTTGCTATGAAAAGAATTTTTTTAAATTAGTTTGCTTTTGGTATTTATAAGTATGTACTTTAAAATAGTTGTAACTTTTTAAAAAAAAAAATCGACCCTAAAAGTTCGTGAAATTACATCTATTTGCCAAGTTTTATTGAAATCGGTTATCAGAAATTGTGCGAAACCGGATTCATCCCCTAGTTTGTCGTCCTCCGAGGTGGAATATTTCCTCCAAATTTAAATGGGAATACCACTGAGGTAACCTCTTTCCAACAAAAAAGAATCATCAAAATCGGTTCACAAATGTCAATCACAAATGAGTTAATATACATACAAAAAATACAGTCAAATTGAGCACCTACTCCATTTTTTGAAGTCGGTTAAAAATGATAAATGAAATAAAGCGGACTATATTTAAATTTGTTTTTTTTTTATAAATCAAATCAAAAAGTCCAATGCAATTTGGGGTCGCGTCGCAAATTTGACACGAGGTCTAACTTCGAGGCTCCCTCGCTGCGAGTTTGGCGGCGCGGCGGGATATTAGAAATAAAACAAAAAACCCATTACCGCCCTAGTGCCGTATTATAAAAATACCACTTAGTTTTGCAGCACGTTCTACTACTACTTACGAGCAAGAGTGATGAGAAGAACGTAGTTACGTCATAGGTACAAAATTAGACATGTGTGGAAACATATGATGCCCGTACGTAATGTAGTAATTGAAACCATTCCAAATGTATCCTCAGTATGATGTGATGTAAACATATGATATTTACAAATAAAATTCGAACTACGCTGAAGTAATCAAGCAGTAATACGACTTAGAATTTTAGGGCTAACGAGTTTATAAACAAACGTTGACGTGCAAAACTCTTAGGAACGTCTATTACCGTAATTTCATTACACAGTAATGCATCATAACTGAATTTAGGAACATTTAGTTTCTTCTAAGTGTAAGTATTCTTAGTATAAGTACGAATTTGATTTTAGTTCCAATTCGAATTTTATTTGAGCTTAACTCAGTATGGGAGTATTCAAAATTGGAAGATACTATCCATATATGACAACTTCAGTGGCCCAATGATTTGCACTGTGAACGCTGGACTAGGAGGGCCCGGGGTCGATTCCCGATAATTATTAACTAACTAACTTCATAAATTAACTTTGCTAAATTGGTTCTGTTCTGTTTGTCCTGGGTAGAACCCCTAAGTGAATTCCGTTGATCTGGTATTCATAGTAAAAGGACTTTGAGACTGGGTTATTGGTGTGATCATCTGGAACACTATTATTGTTATTATTATTTGCAAATGATTATATTTGAATACCACGCCAATTTTGAAATTTTTTTATTATTTACTATGACAGTGACTGCTGCCACGAACTGCTGGGGCACATGCCACTGTTGGCAAATCCAAGTTTCGCACAGTTTTCCCAGGAGTTGGGCCTGGCATCTCTAGGCGCGTCTGATGAAGATATCGACAAATTAGCTACGGTATGTTGTTTACTGTATATTTTTAATTCAATAAATCAAATTATTCTTGTTACCTAAAACTTTACTTATTTTGACAAAAGACATTTATGGAATTTCGACTGATAATCTGTTCTATCATTAAAAGAAACAACAACTTGTATTCTGAATAGCGAAGTATATATATACACACACGAAACCAGGTGTTCCACACTGCAATACATGAATATCTGCTTTATTCCACTATTTTAGAGGCTGCCCAAGTTGAAGTTGTTTGCATTGATAGCCACTTTTATACATCCTAAATTTGAGCCTGTTTTCAGCTGTACTTCTTCACGGTCGAGTTTGGCTTATGCCGTCTGCAAGACGGCACGTTTCGAGTGTATGGAGCTGGTTTGTTATCTTCCGTAGCTGAACTACAACACGCTCTTACTACTTCGGAAAAGATAAAACGTTTCGATCCTGACGTCACCGTCAATGAGGAATGCATAATCACTTCCTACCAAAACGCTTACTATTATACAGACTCCTTCGAGGAAGCTAAAGAAAAAATGAGGTATGGCTTAATACAAGAGGTATTTGGCAGAGCAAAAATCCTAACTTAAAGTATAATAAGTTCCGAAATTTGACTGTAGCAAGCATAGGAGCTTTTATTTTAAAAGTAAGAATTCGAAACCTATATAAAGAAATTTACCTGCCGTCGCCTAAATTCGTATACCTCGTAACCGCCATTGATTGGGTACTGAATGGGCACAAAAACAGAATTACTTACTAGAAATAATTATACGACCGTCTCTGATTATACTTTTACTTTATAACTAAAAAAGGTCTGCCACGGGTCTACAAGGACTTTATATAATATAATTTGTTATGCTTCAAGCCCGATATAGCACTAGAAGAGTAAAAAAGGTATTTCGTCCAAAAACGGAGTTACGCGGTTTTCAAATTTAGCCGACGCTATGCAAGTCTTTTAAAATTTCTTTGTAGACATACATCCTCTTCGTTGGCAAGTATAATGAAAAAAGAATTAAAACTAAAGCATTCCTCTTTATTAAAAAAACTTTTCAGGCGCTAGGCGCCTTTTCCAATACAACAAGGAAACAATACTATATGAAGAGGCTATGTGGTAGAACCTGTCTACCCAAATAAATGGGTGGAAACAAAAAAATGGTTCAAATAGTGAATACATTTACTGTGTTTTTATAGAGCATTTGCGGAGAGCATTCAGCGTCCCTTCGGTGTACGGTACAATCCATACACGCAAAGTGTGGAGGTTTTGAGCAATGCTCAAAAGATCACTGCGCTCGTCCGCGAGTTGCGCGGAGACATCTGCATTGTGTCCTCGGCTATCAAGAAGATTTCCGCTCAGGATAACACTCTCGATGTCGAAACTATTGCTAACATGCTCCATACTGGACTTCAGGTGACTCTTTTTCGTATTATAAAATAAAAACAGTCAAAAACGGTTTTAATTCTATAGTAGAATTTTCAGCAACAAAAACCATTTGTTGTATAGTTCAATAGGCTGACATTTTTTTAGGTGGCGATTTCTTCTCACAAATCGCGAATAAAAATCAGCTGTCTCATATACTTTGATTGAGTAAATATTTATATTTGGAATGCAGCAGCAGATATTTAATTCGCGGTTTTATTATTATTAATGCGTCTTGTATTAAAAACGATGTCACCTACATAAACTCCAACTCAAAGATTAAAGACGACAGGTGCTGGTACTAATAAAATGTTTTATTCACATGGCGCGTTTCAAATTAAATTTATGTAATAGTAAAATTTTGAAAAATACACATGGTGACAGTGTAACGTCTGCATGTGTAATAACTAAAGTATTTGAAATGTTTTTCTTACACAATTAAATCTGTATACCTGTCTTTCTAACTTTTTTACGACTACCGCTATTCAGCCCGAACTTAAATATGTACTAGTGTATTTAAATAATAGGGGTTCAAGTATGAAATTGCCGATTTGTACTGAAAATCTAAATTGTTTATTTT
>NW_020653200.1:7912231-7937942 GCF_003589595.1 Hyposmocoma kahamanoa
TAAAACAATAAAGAGCCGATGTTTACGGTATCGCGTACCAGTGGCGCCATTGAAGACTGAATGTTGAATGAAATTGAAAGGTTATGGTAGGCCCCCAGGGGGACCTACTGTTAGTTTCGCCAAAAATGTAGATGGCGTCTTAGAATAATAACGCATAGAATGATAGTTTCATATCAAACGAACTGTCACAAGTGAGGCAAAAATCAAATTCATGTAGGCTAGTTTTAGTAGTAGGTTAATTTTCGGTTCTAGTGAATATTTATATAAAAATACAAGTTGAAACGCGTTACTTCCTTGTGGAATGTGATGTTAGTATCTATTTTATGTTTGTCTGACGTATTTTTACACTCATTTACCGCACATTTCATTTTTAGCTAAAATTCTGGAGCTGTCCGCGGTGCAAGTTGACCTTGAGCACTGACAGCCCGCCCGCTCGTGTAGGTCCTTTGGGCGCGCTTCAATTTGCCTCACTTAGCGTATGCGGACTAGGTTTCTATGCGTTATTATTCTAAGGATGGCGTATAGATGCATATAGATGGCGCTGTCACAATTTTACAAAATAAACATCTCGAATTAATTTTTATTTTTATGTGATTAAATAAAAAAACTTAACTTAACTTTTAATCATTGCAAATCAATATTAAGACAATAAAACTGAAAATAATATTGCTTCCATTGAATCCGTGTAACTATTTTAAGGTTGCTAAATTTGACTTAAGAGCAATATTATTTTAATGTCAAAGTCGCGTCACAGTACGAACTGAGTTAATAAATAGTCACAAAGCTGCCAATAAAACATCACATTAACATTACAATAAGCTTATTTTAAGCGCGTTATGGTACGAAAAGTCAATGTAAGGTTAAAGTAATATTGTTTTAAGACATTGTGGTACGCCCCCAAGTCTGTCAATCTGTTTTCTTCTTATTGTATTGATATCATAGACCTGCAAGCCAGAAATTTGGAACATGTTTGCTATCGTGGTGAAAGAATTTGATGTGGTGAAGATTTTCGCCGATTGTTGCTCAGGATACTGATTTAAAAATATTTCAATTGCAAATGACCCTGTCCATCACTATCAAGAATTCACGTATTCTACACCACCGAAATGTTATCTATCGTAAAAGTGCTACTTTTGGTCCCGTGAATCTAATTATAAAAAATATTCCACATGTGGAAGTCTTTGCTACGATATCAAAATTTTATTTTGTTGTTGTTTTTTGTTGTTTTGGTTGCTTACTTACAAGATTACGTCATTTATGCAACCGACAATTCAAGCCATAAATAATTCTGTTACAAATGTCGTGAGCAAAATCAAATTTTAAATGTATACAAAATAGATTGGGTTATCCGTTTTGTATTTTTTATTGAATTGATATTCAATTATTTTTTTTTGAAATTACTCCACTAGTTTGTTATAATTATTAATATAAAGATCGAACACTCAGAAAAAATGTCTTCCGATCCGGCCGTATTCGAACCGACGTCTTCTAGCATACCGTGCCAGACGCTATACCACGGAACGAACCAAGTCTTTGTATTAACAATTATATCCCTTTTGTTATTCTTTATATTTATTCCCATGGCATTATGTCATGATTAAAATATTCTTGTGCCCTACTGTGGTTAGCCAAGTCTGAGTTATTCTTCAGTGTTAATTTCTTTTTTTATAACATCAAGTGATAGGACGCACTAGTCGCGCGCCTGATGGTACACACCTGTCCATAAAAGTTACAGTGCCACTCAGAGCTTTAAATTGCAAAAATCTGAGGGGCGGGCGCTGCGACTGTGCCCGTCATTTTAAAACATAAGTTGACAAGTCCCATGTGCCTGAAACTTCACCAGCACCTTTACCCTTTAAAAGCGGAACACATTAATGCTGACATTAGTGCTTGGCGGCAGAAATAGGTAAGGTGGCAGTTAGTTACTACCTTAGACGAACTCTTTTAGCTCTTCTGCTCTTTTGATCTTTATTATTGAAAAATTCAAATGTATTTTTTTCAGGTTTTTGGCAGTATTCACAAAAGTATAATGGCCATTTGGAAATAGTTTTCCGTCCAAAGATGTCCATAGATCATTATTGTCACCAATTGTTCAATTATGCAAAATATTTTAATTAATTTTGTTAAGTGTTTGCGTAATTCAATGTAATTAATTAATACAAAGTATTACAGTTATTATATTTTTGATGTTTTACTATTTCGTCTTATTTACTGGACCCCTTTATTTCCCTATAGGTTTGTATAAACTAAACAATAAAAAGAACAAATTTAGAAATGGTTTTATGTTTATTTATTACTTTTACTTATTAATAATCATTCATAAGTACGTAAATAATTATAGTGTAGCTAATAAAAATACATAATAATATACTATGAAACTATGTAAATATATTTTAATTTGCCCATTATGGATAATTATTTCATAAAATCTAATCCTTAAAACATACGTAAAGTTGCTAACAACATAATATTCAAGTAGTATCAATTGAACTTAAACATTCGAATACAAAAATTTGTAAAGCGTATCTCGTCTTATTTCACAACTATTGAGATCTTTTAAATCATTTTTGTGCTATTAACTATTGCTTTTGTTTCGTCGATTTAGTTTAAGACACATGTATCAAATTGAACTACGTTTATTTTTCGGTACATTAATAAAGTCTTCCTAGAATTTAAATATGAACTAAGCATTTTATGCTGCTTAGATCGTCAGTGGGTACCATCGAGTATATAACCAGAAGTAGAGACGAAATAAGGCCCATCTATCCCTGGCAACTCATCAGTTAAATGAGCCTTATATCACTTTTAAATATCAACTCTCATTTGCGCTAAAATCACAAATTAAAAAACTGAAATAGTACAGCGCCTACCTATATGTATGTCTCCGTATATTCCAAAAATATTTTGTATTTATTGTAATAATTCTAATATCTCCAACAATTTTCGTCCATTACAGCAAAGCTCAAGTTAAACTAGTCGATTTGAAGTGAAACAATTGACGACTCCCGTCAATTGTTTCGAATTCGGGCTGGCCAATCGGAGCGCAGTTGTCACAGTAATGATTTGGCAGAATAGTTTTCGAAGACATTAAATAACATTTACGTTACGTCTCTATTTCTGGTTATATACTCGATGGTGGGTACTTACTTTTCAGGAATTAACAGCATCGTTGTAATTATACATACGCTATGCTTCATCTAATACGTACTACGATTAAACGTTCTTTGTAAGATTATCGGTATAAATCGTTTATTTTTCTACGAGCTCTATCGCATGTACATAAGTGGTAGATCAGAGGCGTCAGCAGTAATAATATGGGGTAAAGGGCTGTTACAGGCTTTTTAGTCACGCACATGAAATTTGTCCGAGTTCAGTACACACCATATATTATGACGAACATAAATCGATATACAATATTGAGCGATTTTGTATTGATTTAAAGTTCAGATTTATTTAACGAGGTGCAATAGGAATATTTTCGTGCAGTAAAATTAGATATTATTGTGCTTTGATGTGAATTTAGGTGAACGACTGTGATAAAAATTGTTAAACAGATAAAATGTTTAACAAAATTAGGTCTTAGTGGCCATAGGAAGATTTTAATATTTATCAAAACGAAAGGGCGAAGAACTGTGACTCAGCAACCAATAGTTTTTCTTTATTTTGACATCTCCATGACACTTAGTCAAAATAGCGAAATACATAATATTGGTTATTGTAACACAGCTGTTCTTCCCTCCACTTTACACAACAGGCCAAATGGGCCTAATAGTATCTGGGTTTTCTAAACATAACCTCCCAATTTTGTTAGACTTTGTTTTTAAAAAATAATTGCAGGGGGAATGACTGCATTCTAAGGCAGACTTCAGTTAAGCTAGAAAAGTCGGTACTTAGAATAATAGGTTATAATAATTACAATTACGATTGTCGATTTTGAAAGGGGAAAATTTACTAGATTTCCTAAAACCTAAATAAATTATCTCAAATTGGTGTGATATTCGCTTTTGTAAGTATTTTAGTATTGCTTCGATTCGAATGGGTAATGACTATTTTTATCTTACGCACTATGTATAAGTGTATAGCTAGCATTTTTCTTTGTACCCAAGTAGTCTGTACTTTAATTGCGCTTTATATAGTTTTTATAATAAATTTTAAAATAATCTTAAGTCGTTATTTTCGCAAATTCTATTTTTAAAATAGATTATTAGTGTCCACGTAAGTGGAATAAGACTAATTCGCATTACATGAGTCGTTCGATAACTTAGTTAAAATTACTTAAAAAATTTGTAAATCTACAGTACCTAGTACTTATATAAATAAATCCCAATATTTTCTATCGAAAATACATAACATTAACACATTTGGAGATCACGCTCAAGGCACAGTCAAACCAACAAGTCTATTCTGTGTCTGTTTAGGCTCATTTTACATTGCCGCAAATTGAATGGTAACAAATTTTTGTAACCGTAGCATAACAAATTTTATGTTAGTTGTGTAACTAGCATAGTATAAATAAGAGTAAGTAGGGCAACTCCTGCCTGTTTGGCTCGTAAATGCCTACACTTCGCTTGGATCGTAGGGTTGTTACATTATTATTTTAGTTGTACATACAGGTTAAAAAAATAATTTCAAAAAATTAAGGTGCTCATCATATCTACTATTGAAATAACGTTTGTTAAACGCAGTAGCCGCAACCGCGAATATGGTCTTGGACTTAAACTTGCCGCGTTGATTTGGTCTGGCCTTGGCGAAAAGCGATATACTGCTCGTTGCTACAGAAATAGCGGTTACACACGGTGATTTTTAACAGCGCGTCTTCAGAGATTCAGTCGCGACGCAGTAGCGATGCAGTCGCTAATCGTCTTCCTTTACATACACGAGCGACTTAAGCAGCGATACAATCGCGATACAAACAGAAAGCAATCGCGATGCAAACTTGCGACTTCGAAGCAGGTGCGTGTTTGCATCGATGCAAGTACGCACCCGCACGTATAAATCGCTAATGTCACGAAGCAATCGCGCGTTTGTATCGCTGCTAAAAGTCGCCATGTGTAACTGCTCTAAGCAGTAAAGCAAAGATTGTTTTTCATATTGACATAATGTCACCTCTTACGAAAACAGTAAATGTTGGTTTACATCATAATTGGCGACATATTTGTGAAGACTATGCGCGTTTACGCACTACATCCGAATCGTATTCGTTCGGAATCCGAGACTATACAAATCTAGAAAAGTCGGACCCACTTCGGATGTCGCTTGTGCACTAAGTCCCATTCGAATCCGAGAAAGTACGAATACGGCTGTACACCTAGATAAAATTACACTTCGGACATCTGTGAAATTTCGAACCGTCATTTTTCGGATTCGGAACTGTAATCGGATGTAGTGCGCATAACACAATTTAAAAAATGCATTAGTTTTATATACCTATCTCCTACTCCATACACTTTTGTATATATTACAACTTTAAGAGATGTTTTCAATTTAAGTACAGGGAGTTACAAAAAGGGGTGGAATGATTTGTTCTTTTCACACGAAATGTATGGAGTGTAAATTTAAGCAAAATGCTTACCGAGAACATTGCAGTCACCCATTAGGTTATTATACTTTGTACTAATGTCTTTTTGTAACACTTTGTCGCATGTATAAGGAATTATTACGATCACTATTATCTAGCGTTCTAATAGAAATCTTATTAGTGTAAATTATTGCGCGTGGTGTTTATTGTATCTTTTCAACGCTTAGTAATTACAGGCTATAAGCGTTCACTAAGGCAGTATTATTTCATTGATATTTATATGCGGTAGGTATATTTTAATTATAGTTCATTACTATGGTTACCTTCGATGTGTATTTACATTAACGTTTGTGACTTAATTATGGAGAGAAGTTAGTATTGATAGCTTTTATACGACAGTAGTAAAAGTATGGTATAATATTTTTGTTGTAAATTATATAATATTTATAAATTAAAAAAGGAACATGGACAAACATAAGGAACACGCATAAGAATAAAATTATCGAGTTAGTAAAATCTGCACATCAAGTAATTTTGCCTTAATTATACAGATATTTAATATTGTAATGTAATTGTAGGTTATAGGAATCTTTAAATAAGTTTATTCGATGGTGCGCTTACATAGGTAACGTGAATTTAGCACTGGAAACCAATTAGTGATATCTACGAAAAAAAAGAGGTTCAGATTGGATTGGAGAGTGTGAAAACTTGTGGCATTATTTCGAGTGCACAAGTATATGAATGATTTATTAACTATGATACATCCCCTTAGATCTATTTGTCTCGTACTTAATGTATAATCACTAGACAATTATTTTAGAATTTCGTTTCGAAGAGACGAAGCTGTGGCTACGTCTTAGATCATACCTACGTCCAAACATTCTACCGGCAATCCTAATTAACTTAATTTCTAATCCTTAATACCATATATTTTTATTTTATAATTAGTAGTTATTAAATTGCAATAAAATAAAAAGTGATCAAGTACACAAATACAAAGTGCTATTATCGGAGTGCAATTGAATATAATTGAAAGTATGTACGTAAATATAATCTACATAAAAATGTATTTTATCGTACTTTACTTGTTTATGACATCTAAAACATAATTTATACACATTCTACTCTTTATTTATACAGAGTTATATTTATTTTCGTTTTGTAGTTGAGTAGGCCAGTGCCATGGTGCTATATTGTTGTCAATCATTACAAAAGTAGCATGAACAGGAATGTGTAATATTTATTCAAATGTTGAGTATATAAATACAATTGAAAATATCGTTGTCATGCGACTGTTCCAATGATTTAACTTGTTTATGTTTATAAATTTACTGTTCCAATGATTAACAATTGAAATATATATTTTCGGTCCTTTTTCTGTTTGGGTTTGTTACATGTACTCTACGGTAATTTAAGGTGAACAAACTATCGAAAGTTAAGGCTTAACTAAACGTGTACCTGGAGAGTATTTACTAAAACTTAACACGCTGACAGGCATCGCGCCTCCAATGTCCCCTGAACATTAGTAAGGTGCTCTTCTTACAAAAGTTTCTGAGTAATTGTTAACTTCTGAGCAAAGAATTGAAAAAATAATCAATATTTACGTAACATAATTTATTGAAATTGGTGTTAACAACTGAGGCGGTTTCTTAAGCAGGCTTGTATTCTAGACGCTTGTATTCAATAGGGACTGTGAACGTGTTAAGAAAATGAATTATATATGAGACAATGCCATTAGATCGGAGATGATTTTAGGAGGTAACTTTCTCAGTTAGTAACACATTCTGCTTTCAACATTACAATTACTTTGTTTAAAAAATTAAATAGACTTACTGTGTTCATTTAAAATCATTTTGTCAATGAAGCCATCTAGTCGTAGCTGATGACAGGAGCCCTGCTTGTCAGATATTTGAGGGTATTCTGGTTGTTAAGGAAGGAAGAGAGTGTGGACATCTACACATTTATGCAAAACTTACATTAATGTGTTGAATACCAGAGACAACTTCCAACCAAAGCAACAGTGTTCCAATGCTCAATATGCCGTCCAACTACAAAGGGCCCATGTGATAAGTCTCGGTCGCCAGGCTTATCCTTAGCACAGTATCAGGTTGTCAAGTATTCATTGCTTACATTGAATATGTTAATAAGAATGGAAACCAACACCTTCCCATGGCCCCGAAATTTTCACGAAAAGTACCTACTAGCGAGCAAAAGAAGCTAACTTTCTAAATAGAGCTAATTCAGGAAAGCATACCATGAACTACTGTGCGACTAGTCTACTAATGTAAGGAAATATAAAATATTAAATCATAAATGAAAAACGTAATAACCACGTTCCGATGTCTTAGAAGCCTGAATAAAAATTTTATAGTGATTGAATACCTCACTTTAAATCACGTTGTCTATATTATGTTATGAATAAGAACTTCATAGGGCATTTCTATTGAAATAGATAAGAAAATTTTATGAAATAATTCAAAGCAGTAAATAATAGTTGTATATTTTGGTATTTAACTCGGAAAACAGAAGGTCAAACACAAAATTTGCGATTCTACGGAACTATCCTGAATAATTTGCAATATTCAGTATCCTGAATAATTATTAATTAATAAGTGAGTACCCATCACTATGTACTGTCTTTCAACCTGGAAGACAGCACTGCCGCTTTGCTGTAGCAATAGGCAAGTTGCGTAACCAGGCGGGATCTGCGCAGACAGAGAACCCTTTCGCCAGTAAAATATGAAATGCAATATCATTGACAGTTACGTGAACAGCCGATAAACTCAGTATTGTAATTGTTTTTGAAACTGATTGAGTAGTGAAATAGAAGTCCTACGAAGTATGCCAATTAATAAAGATATCGTTAAACTAGGGCGTTCAATCTCTATAGAACTGTTATTTAAACATCGATAATAAAGGTGTTTGACAATAATACAGTTTTTTACAATACTAATAACTTTCAGTTTTCAATATTACATTGGCATTTAGGTAACTGACGACCACATACTAAGCTATTGAAAATGCCTTTGTAAAACTTGACGTAAATACAGTTCAATATTAAATGGGGATATTTGACAGCTAGATTTACAGTTGTGAGGTCAGTCATGGGTACATTGATTACTTTGACAATTATTATTATACTTAAAGCTTGATTGAGCACACGACATCAAAAAAGTATTAGGTTTATTGTTTGAATATGCTTGACCAAGTAAAAAAACCTAACTTGCTATGTCTTATTTGATGCAAAACGAAATAGCAACTCTGTTTAAAATAAAGTATTTGAGTTATTAGAAAATAAACCTCTTTTAACTTCTTAACGTACGATGTCGAAATTTGAAATATTAAATAAAATGACATGTGCTATCCAAGCGTATTATAAACCGATTTTTTCACGAGACTATGTCTTTAGTGCATAATGAAATGTAAACAGTCACTTTAAGAAAGGTTTGATTATCAATCAATGTTTTTTAAAAATTCTTTTATTTTTGGGTGAGACAACGGTTTCGTTAACCTATGATGTAAGTATATCATAACTTTCTACGTAGCTAGCTGTCACTAAAATATATTGTATTTAATTCCATAATTGCTAAAATGTCTCCCTATATGAAATTACCTAACAGATATTTCGATTAAAATCGATTAATACGTACAAGGTACATGTTTGGAGTTAAAGTTATTTTTCTTCTAACGTGCTTGCCACTAGTGGAATGGCAGTAACGAGATTTAAAAAAAATGGGAAATGGTGGTATTCCATTTTACGCTAGCGCACTAAATGCAATTGATTTCTGACATGGCGTTTGTACTACTCATGAATGTTATTATTGTGCCTTATATTATAATATTTAATAAACTAATTATATCCATAAGTCCATTGTCAAAAAGTCGGCATGCATATATTAATCGAAAGCAAATTTAATTTTTAAACATTCACGAATCATTTACAAGTTACAACATAAAACTAATATTGAAATAAAATCATACAGGGTAATTAGAATGGTCTGCAACTACAGTCAAACAAAATAGGTACCTAAATATAATATTCTAACAGTAGATAATTAGCAAAGAATAAACAAATTGCTATCATTATAACAAATACAAAATTCTACTAAAACTAATCGTTTAAATCAAGCAGAAAAAGTTGAGCATTAGGTTCCAATTACAATTAGATAATATTACTACTCCACTCATTTTACCACACTAATAATAATTTGAAACTTTAAATTTGCGTGTAAAATATTTGAAAATCATTTACCGCACATCGATATTTTAGGAACTTTTACACTAGCTTCAAAATTTTTGGGCAATAAACGTATTAATATAAGTATACCAAAATAACGTACTTTCAAACGTAACGCATATCTGATCCTCATACAAAACGCTGACTCTAACATTGCTACGAAATCAATTATATTCCGATGGGATCAAATATCATCTCCATGCAGAATATAATACATACTAGTAGGCTTTTGGACTAGAACCTATTTTATACTACTTAATCAAAAAACAACACTGTTACTTTCACGTTAATTTTGTTCTAGGTTCATCATTGGCCTCTACGTCTTAACCGACGATTGAAACAGGGTTATTGTATAAGATAAGAAGTCCACCATGTGACACCTAAATGACAAAATTTTCAGTCGTTTGGTTTCTACTTCAGACTCCAAGAAGAATTTATCTTAGGTTTATACTTTCCTAATTATTCGTATTTTTCATGTTACTAATATATTTACATTTTCATACGATATTTTTAGTATATGTATAAAGTTAACACCTAGGCGTTATGTTATATCTACAAATTCTTTTTTGGAAATAATTAGCTAGTCATAAAATCTACAAATTACCGTGACGCTACCGATTCCTACATCGTTCGACATTTACACAATAGCAAGTTTTGGTTAATTTGCTTACTTTAATTGGATGACTTGTTTTGTTTCAAATTATTATCGAGGTATATTGGGTGGAAAAATAAGTGGATTTTAATCAGCGCCCTCTATTTATCTTCTTCCAGAAGAACCAAATCGTCAGCCACGACGTCGGATACGTGAAGGTATATGATCCAGTACATCAGGTTAAAGCATACGAAACACACCGGGAATACGATGCGCGAATACTTGTCTATATCCGACGGCGTCATGCCCAGTAGTTTGCTGATGTCCTGCAAATGAAAAGTATCTTTTTTACTTTTGTGGAGAACACACACGTAACCTACAAAAACAGTGAAGTAAATAACAGAGAAGATAATCTATATTCCTAAGGAGTCTTTCAGTTATGGCATAAGATTTTAAATTATATTTCGCATTGTTCATGAATATATCCAACTTAACAACAAATATATTCATTATAATATTTTTTACTTTAACTGACTCTGTGACCGAACGGTTATCATGCCGGACTGCCACGCGGAGGTCCCAGGTTAGATTCCTGGGCCGGGAGAAATATTTGTGTGGCCTACATTTATTTCTCTCGTGAGTTTGGGTGTAATTTGTGGTTGTCTATGTCTGCGTCCATGCCACCCGCGACACGGTTTCCCTAGTGCGGGGCTATGTTGAGTGTGTGCGTTATTCTTATTTCGTACTGTCGTAGAAAGCAACATAAGGAGCTGATTACTATTATAATGAATAATAACATTTCGAACAGCAAAGGCTTAGCTGAGAGAACGCATGCCAGGAGGCAAGCATTCAATATACGAATGTCGCCTCCAGCAAAACCCTCAAGAGTTTAATTCCCACCAGAGGGCTAAACAAATGAGTCTTAGCGAATCAAGTTTAGTTTACTAATTAGAACTTGCTTAAAGTGGTTTAAATTATCTTAGCTTAAAGTTATCTATCCCACTATAATATTTTGTTTTAAGTAATGATAAATAGTTTTTGAGTCGCACAGCATATTTATACAAAATTTTACGCAGTGAACATTTTTCGCAAAGCAGCGCATTTGGAAATTTAATAATGTAAATATACTTGTTAAGAGTAATAAGATATTTATTTACCTTGCCAGGATGAAGTATGTGGGGAGGTGGTCCTGGGTTCTCGTCGTCGCCTCCACTTCGTCCTCCATTTATAGTATTTTCTAACGTGCCGCCTTTCGAATGTGCTTTAGGGTCGTGGACTTTAAATCTCACCTCCTGGAAAAACATCGGAAACCATTTGAAACCGCAGGCAGATAACTGTCTAAATGATTAAATGCAATAAAAAAATAGCAAATGTAATTACCGAACAGCTTACCGAAGGCCTTCCCGGCGGACATCTCCCTAGAGTTCCCATTTTTGACAGAGTGTGCGGATCTCCTACTGGGCAGTCGACTGGTGGCAATTTCTTTTCGGACGCAATTTTCTGAATAGCCACAAATCTTTGCTTTCTCATCTGTATTCGTTTAGCCATATACCCCACAGTCGCGTATTCTGTAAAGATAGGAGAAAGTATTTGACATCGAAAATAATTATAGTCCAATAAGGTGCATTGCTAAAATTCAAATGGACTCGCTTTGCATAACTGTACAACATATAACTCGCCGGTGCACATAATATTTCATTAAAATAATAGATAAATCGCAATGCAGTACTATATGATTGAAACAAAAAGCCACATTACCTAATAGACTGGCGAAGACCATTACGAAGCAGGTGCCGAGATAGACGTCGATAGATTTGACGTATGAGATCTTCGGCAGAGCAGCGTTCGTGGACGACATAAGCGTGGTCATGGTCAACACGGTGGTGACACCCAAGGCTACTCTAGCCGGTGTTGCATTCCGATTCAACCAAAACGACACCCAGGATATGATTACAATCAGACCAGAAGGAATGTAGATCTGAATGAGATAGTACCCCATGGAGCGGACAAATTGTATTTCACATGCCAGTCTTGAATAGTTTCCTGAAAAATATCCGTAAGGATCGCTGAGAATATATTAGATTAATATTTGATACAGTAAAGTTGATAAATCCGTGTATACCGATTCGAGAAATCGGTATCTCCTGTATACAGCAGTTATATAAGTTATAACTTAGATTAGGTTAGAGTAACACACAGGTTTTTATTTCATAAATTTGCTCACATAATCAAAATCAGTTGCATCAATTAAAGTATGTCGTTGTAATTATCCGATTAAGTAATCGGTTTGAAGTAAACTTCAGAATTTATGTATGTATAATTAGTTAGATAGGTTAAGTCTCTATAGTTAATCACAAGGGCAAAATATTATGCATTAATATTGCTATGGTCACACCACTCAGTGTTAGGTGCAATAATACAAGCAGGACGTGAAAAGTATCGTGGCTGTTTCTGTCCAGTGTTTCACGTAGTGGTCTGTTTTATAGTTTTAGGGACATTTACCCGCGACCCCAGGTACCTGTGGTAAGAGATATCTCCATAGCTCGCTGGCGATGACCGAGCACCTTGAACTGCGGCAGCGACACCTCACTCGACACGCCCACAGAGTTAGGGCCCTCGTTCCACTTGTATCGGATGTCCCTCATGGTGTAGCCGACTGTGCGCAGCGGATACATAAATGAAATAGCCCCAGGCCCATCGCAATGGGTTTTGCGACTCGAGTCGACACTCGGTCGGGGTTAGAGCGGGGGAGTCGCGAGCCAAATTCGCGCGTCTTGTCGTGCGATTGTTGTGTCAAGTTTAGCGTGTGTGCTAGTGTCGCGGTATCGATCGTCTGCACACGAGCTGAGGGAGACGGGGTCGGTGGCGGAGCGATGGAACAGTGCTGGGACAGCAGGCGTTGCGATTGGTTACCTGTGGTGAGTGTTACAACAGTGGCGCGTTGCCGGTGGCCAAGTACACGAAACTGCGGCAGTTGCACCTCGTTGCTCATACCGACGCTTGATAATCCGTCTTTCCAGTGGTACCGAATGTCTCTCATTGTGTACCCGACTCCGGAGACATGCCAAACACACAAAACGCTATCACTTACGCTGCGAAGCATCGCGTATCCCTCATCCACACGGCCGCGGCTGTGACGAGGAAATGACTCGCGGGCGCAAATGGCGAGATAACGGAGTAGGTCCGAGCATTAGGTTTAAACTTATATCAACACGCATGCTCGGATCAACTCCAAATGGATGATAGAAAAATATAAATTCACTAATTCAACATACTAAGGTGATAACAGGCGGAAGTAACAGGAAACGAATAATGATCAGAAGTAAAAGTTATTCTATAATAAAGTACGGTAAGTGTTTGAAATTAAAATGATAATAGTATAGTGCATCATCATATGATGTATGAGTAGATGAGCAAGCGTAGGTCATGCAGAGCAGCAGGTCGGGTGTGGTGCTTTGCGGGCGAAGCGACGCGATCTGCGTGCGTGGGTGTGTAGGAGCGCCAGACACCGGAGGCCGCGCGGCGCGTGTTACACGCTCCGTCTGGTCGTTGGTTGTGCAGACCCCAAGGGCGCGGGTGCCACCGTCCCCCGCCTCCTTCGGCCCGCTCAGCTGTCGCAGCGTCGATGTCTCAATATCATTTCTTTCGCTTTATGCTTGTGAGAACAAGGCTTACTATTTTACGAGTCTGCCTTCTGCGGATGCTGTATGCGAGAAGGAGACGTTCCCACATATGAGAACACGAGGGAAATCACAGCACGTGTCGACGATTAATTTGTACGCTTGTGCTGAGAGGATATATCCCTGAGTAGCATCTGTGATACAAGAAAGTGGTCACAACACAATAACATTAAGGCTAGTGATAAATTTGCATTGTGGAAAAGATTTAAATTAATGATTGCTTTAGGTGAGCACGATACACACGCATAGTTTTAAAATACAACCATTTGAATTATTTTTCTATCATCGATCAGTAATTACCCAATGAACGAATTGTCTCGCCCTAAATAGTAAGTGGAAGTAAATTTTCTCGAATTAAATGTAATCAATCATTGTAAAGGTAAAATTAAAGTTGTAAAGTTAAAAAATGAGAAAAAAAATACGCGAATATTTTGCACGTCATGAAGCGTGTATTTACCAAATTGATTATTACCACAATTACTAATTACATTTTGTAGCTTTCCTTAAGTGTATAAAGTGTTAAACGCATAATAATGTATTTCTTATAATCAGTTTTCCGTATTGGATCTGTGTCATTGACTGTTTTGAGAACACCACACAATAAGGGATAGTGTAAAGTACTTACAACTCTCGATCTCTATGTGGCACAACTGCCGGTCCATTGGAAAGTATTGCAGGTTCATGGGACATGATGCTGTGATTGTTAATCTGGAAAAAATCATCGGTGACAACTTTATATAGACCTATATTTTAGAGGAGAATACATAATGAGGTATCTACTGTAATTGGTACTTCTTATATGGATGAGAGCTGAACAATTTTAAAATTGTGTTTGTATACTTTACCTGATACTTCTAGTAATTGAGCCTGAATAATGGATACGTATGAATTCGTTGCTAGTGGTGGCTATGTGGAAATAAGATTGCTTCTCATTAACAAAGAACGTATCTGGCACCCATATGTTCTTAATGAACTCGGAACCAACTGACAATGTTTCAACGCCTGGCCTTTTTTTGTACGCTAGTCGCGGATCCGTCCAAAACTGTCTGAAGTAAAAATCCAACGTGAAATCCTGAAGAGAAAAATGGCTATTTTTATTTTTATTGATTACAGTGCAGTCAATGTGAATATATCAATTTGTGAAGCGAACGGAAAATGACAATGAAAGTAAAATTTGAAATGAATTGGATAATGTAATTTTCTAAAGTCGAAATTATGTTCAACTTCAAGTTACTCTTTGTAATTTAATCAAAATAGGATTATTCAATTGAGTGAAATATCACTTATGGGTAAATTCAACTATAACTTAGTAAACATCTAACATATGCATGCTTTGTTTAAAAAAAAATTGAATTTATGTATTGTTGGATACATATTTCGACAGTTGACGAAAAAACTAAAATATAAGAGTTAGGTACAACATTAGATTTAAGTACAGTAGGACCGACGCTAGGCTCTGGCAACTTCTGATAGTCACTTTGAGTATACAATATACATATAGACACTGTACTACATCCAATAGACATATTGAGCGGTAAGCTTAAACAAATAAAATGTGCACACAGTGTAATTGTGACATGAAGCCTAGAGAACACAGGTGAGGTCTAAGAATGAACAGGTAGGTAGGTGCTCTAAGTGACAGGAACGGGCGAGGTGAGTGGGTGGCGGCGCAGGCGGGCACCCACGGCTCGATAGAGGAAATTCTCTTATATTGAAGCTATCAAGCCGGCACGTATACAAGTTGCCACGAATAGTTTGGACCATGTTTATGGAACAAATTAACTTCATTAATGTGCTCGAATCGCGAATGTGCGACTTGTAAAACACAACCTCCCCCCCTAGGGCCATGGGTCACGTCTCGCTGTGACCTTCCCAACCTTGATTTGGTTTCCACTTCGGGGTCCTTCACCCAAACATATGCCTATCGAACTCTGCCAGCTTCTCAACATTGGGACACCGACATGTTTCCTATAATCAATTATTATAGGATAAATCAAGAATAATAACACTGAAACAAAAACGTAAGCATAGGAACTCAATAGGTTC
This sequence comes from Hyposmocoma kahamanoa, assembly GCF_003589595.1. NCBI lineage: Eukaryota > Metazoa > Arthropoda > Insecta > Lepidoptera > Cosmopterigidae > Hyposmocoma > Hyposmocoma kahamanoa. The sequence continues at coordinate 7,928,305 of NW_020653200.1, forward strand.
ACAGCGAAAAAAATGACGTTCAGTTTCGTGGGCTCCATCAAATTAAAGCGACAGTACTAAATAAGTTAAACCTAAATCTTTACGTCACCTTATGTGTTAATAAGGATCACGTATTTTTTTATTTCGTGAACCTTCCGGTACATTGAACCCATTAAGTTTAATTGATAGACAATACATTGATTTTTTGGTACATTCTTTCGGTGTTCCAATTTACTGGAGAGCGTAGAAAGATAACGATTATATTGGCAAATATATAAGTAGATACACATATACGTACAAACACAACAAACTACAAAATAAGTCACGATAAGAATTTTTACAGTCGTCGCAAATCCATAGAGCTTAGAAAACAGCACAGTGATAATTAATAAATTCACAAAATGCTGACTTCGTTTCTTTTTTAAGATCATTATGTGATCTGAATATATTATATTCCAAATGTTAGAGATGAATATTTACGCACGATGTCTAGTGATGAGAGTCTGTTGATTTCGGTGCGAAATTCTAATTGTTATAAACTCTAAAAACATTATTATGTTCTTAGAGTTTATTCATTCTTTCTTAGAATAATAATAATATTAAATCTATAGACCAAAATTCAAGGATGTTTTATAAAAGCTACTTTTTTGAACCGGGGAATGAAGTTCTGTTACGGTTTTCATATGTTACGTTTTATATCCCGGAAAAGTCAATAAAAATCAGAAGCATACGAATCATACCATCAAATATAGGTAATCAATCCCTACATTGATATCATTTATTTTCGTTACAATTTACCATATCAAATGCCTTAGGAAATTTTCCTCTGGATCCCTCTTAAAAAATATGGAAACATTACGTTTTGTTACGAAACATTCTAATGCAATGCAATACGCAATAATGCAATGCGGATTACAGACAGAACAAACTTTTCGGAAACATTATGTAGAACAGACGTCATCACTGCATTTCCATATAGCAGCAACTTTGGAGTTACGAGTACTGCTGGAAGTAATAACTGCTTTTCTTATTATGATGTCTTAATTTATTTTTGGGATATACATGAGAATACAGGGACACATAATAAGAAAGCAAGTGGGCGGGCGAAGGGCGAATTTGCTCCACCAAAACGCGAACATGCTCGCAGCCTCGTGTCTGGGGCTGCTCGGTCGCCGCGGCACAGAGCGCGCGACCGGAGCGACCGAGACAAGCGTGAGCTGACAGGGGCGAGTACCATGAGCACTTCGGAGACGGAGCTGATAGAGAGCACATACATGGTGACGCCCACCTCCACTGGCGGACCTGCAATCAAGCCCAATTGTGAGTCGCGTGCGCGCCTCGCGCCGTGAAAACCAAACCAGAGGACGGTGACATGCCCCATCGCCAGTGACGGGCAAGGCGGGGGGGACGCGAGGGGCGCGGGGTGCGCACGGGTGCTGGGCATTCACAGCAAGCGCACGCGTAGCAATGGGCGTCGTCGTACGGGCAGCAAGCGCCTTCAGCTGCGCACCCGCCAGCGCCACGTGACTTCGATAGATGCTACAACACGCGCCCGATATAGCATAACAAAAAGTGTCGCATTGCTACGCGCCTAGTGATTAAGTATTTATTGCGATCGAACCGTGGACACGGGTGCTACGATGAACGGTTTGATGCTGGTGATTGTACTAAAGGACGAAATCTTGCTATGTATGCGCTGTGTCATTAAAGATTGCTTTGAAAGAATACCATTTTCACTTCAGACAGAGAGCTGATGGAGAGCACGTACATGGTAACCCCCACTTCCACGGGTGGTCCTGAAAACGACATAATATACAACACATGACAAGTGTTAAATACGTACTCATTCTCTGAGTTTATAGACGTCAGACGCTCTGCACCTTTTTTGTACCTAAATATATACGCGGATGACACAGCTGACAAAATTTCAAATAATGAATTATAATGTACCGCGACTCTTGTATGTAGGCTGACCCAATTCCCATATTATGTTCATCTTAAAATTGAGGATTATGTAATGAGTGGACAAAAGCAAAAATGTTCTTTGTATAGTACTGGTAAGTATCCCAACTAAAATAGGCTATATATACTCAGCATTGCAGTATGATAGTGAATGAGGACAAAAATAAAATTTAACGTCCTTTACGTTTATGTGTTCTTTTATTTTTCAAATATTTTAAATTTATATACAAAGATTTTTTTGCTTGTTACTTCTATTGGAAATTTTATATAGTGTTCTGTGTATTCCCTTTTTTTGCTTACAATTCGAGTGTTACAATATACTTAAATGACAGTCTAATATTAGGTAAAAAGTCTGCAATTTTATCTGAAAACGCCGGGAGCGTACGGATACGTTTATTGCGTGGGCTAGCTACTAGTGTACTTTTTTCTAATAAATTTGTTTCATCCATTATCCTCTGCTACTTATCCTTGAATAACTACAAACACATATTAAAAACCCTATTCTTATATAATTATGTACGTATAGTAGAGTCCTCATAACTATGTCTTTGTTTTGGCATGAAAAATGTATCTAGTAACTAAATTTGAATACATTCTGTTTTAAAAAGTAAATATCAACTCTACCTACATAGGTTTAGTTTACATTTTCATCCAAATATTTTGTTAAATAAAACATTTAGTGATAGATTCAACTAAATATCATAGTCCAACTAAATGACGGTAAATATAATAAATAATAAATAAAATAATATTAGCTGTCAATTTCACTGAAATTTGGATAAAGTAAGGATTTGATATCATGATTTAAAACTTCTATGGGTATAAAATAGTTGATAGATATGGATGGAATTCTGAATAGTAATGGTGAGATTTTGCAAATCAAATTGGATTTTCGAATACTATAATATAATTATCTCACCTCAACATTCAGAAACAGACAAACAGAAACCCTTATATCAATTATTCATAGTTAAAAAATAATCTTTAATGTGTAGTATACCCATTTTACATTAATGTTTGGAATATTAAACCTTACACTTCCCTGTTATTTAGAGTTAATGTACAAACAGAGTTATATAAAGAGCCATTAGCTTTTAACGGTTGGCTTATGAACAGGAATTTTTAACGAAAAAAAATTTTTCTCCAAACAAAATGTTTACCATCTAAAATGTAGCGCTGGTTCTATTTCGTTCCTGTTCTTTTTTTTTTAATTTAATTTATTTAAATTAATTACATAGATCGTTCTTTAATTAACACCTTAAGTGGAAAATTACTTTTTAATTATTATATTAGAGAAAAAACATTATCACAATGCAATTGAAATATAGACATTAACGCTTTGGACCTACAATTAGCTTGTATTGAAATTTACAATGGTTCTTAACGAAAATAAATCTCATGGCTGTACTAACCTCCATAGTTTGGCCTTACTCTTTTGTCGTAACTTATACTAAAGGAATCCAAAATAGCGGATATATTGACATCGCCGAACATGCCACCCCCACCGGCACCCCTGTGAAGAGAAAAAGTTCGGTTATTTGCTTGACATAACAGTTTTACGAACTTTTAAAAAGTACCCTTATTTTAAGATGCATTGCTGTAAATAGAGTCCACAACCTATATTTCGGGAGTATATGATATGTTTACTGGAGATTAGGGTTACCAAATTTAGAAAAGTTGAGACAAAGGTGAGAGATCATCCAATTTAGACTACCTAATAATTTGTCATTTTGCATTACAGTAACTTAAAAAATGCTCTGTAAAATGTTTATGCTTTTGTTTTTATAATTTATTCATATTAAGTTGCTTTGTATAATTTTTTAGTACGTTATGCCATATTATATTTTTAATATTTTGACTTGACTTACTTTTTTACATTTATGATAACAAGTGACAAGATGAACAAGTCGTACGCCTGGTGGTAAGCGACACGCCTGTCCATAACAGTTGAAATGCCACTCAGAGCTTTAAATCGCAAAGATCTGAGAGGCACAGCCATTGAGACATAAGTTGAGAAGTCCCATGTGCATGTAATTTCACCAACACCCTTACCCTTCAAAACTGGATCGCAGTAATGCTCACATTACTGCTTGGCGGCAGAAATAGGTTAGGTGGCAATACTTCCTTGTACAAATTCTTTCACAAGGAGCTCTACTACTACGAAACTGATATTATGCTATATACCACCACAGGACTGTTAGGCTGAAGACCCGCTTCAGAAATAGAAATAAAGCTCCAGTATAACTCTTAAAACCGATTCTAATTTATTGCTTGTATCAATAATTTTAAAAACGTGGTTGCTTATACAGACAGTTTCAATAGCATTTATAACAAACATGGTTTTGTCAACTCACTATGGAAAAGTAGTAAAAACTGACAATTTATTCTAAGATCCAAAAATATATAACTGAAATGGATCTTAAGATTGTTATTTTTTTTAAATTCCGCATACCTACACGTTATACAATCAATATCTTTTATAATTACGTATATATTATACTTTGGCCGGGCAGCTGCACTTATCGAAGATTTTCGTACCTTCTGACAGTCATCAAATGAGAGGAGAAAAATTCACATGTGGTGGCCATCCTGGAAAATGGCGAACCAAAATTTCAATCGTACAGATTCTTATTGTACGCCTCTGTACACAACCGCGTGCCAAATTTCAGCCGGATCGGACCACTTTTTTTTCGGACCTCCATTTTGAATATGCCATCTCGAAAAAATTAGTCACCGACATTTGGCCCCAGCTACCCTCTATGACATTTGGTCGAGCATCTTTCACCTATCTCTGATAGTTTTCGAGATTTAAGGCTGTGAATTTTGTAAGACGGCCATCCTGTTTTTCGAATTTCGAATTTTTTTCACTTGCGGTAGAGACTATCCAAGATGGCGGTCAATTTTGGTTCAGCGACCCTTCTGGTAGGTAACATACCTTGGCCGCACAGCTATCTAGCCCAGTTTTCGAAGGCTTTGGCTTTTTCTGGTACTCACCGGACTCATCCGGCCACGTCACCCGTACATCATTTCGACTCTCTACGACTCCTTCTGGGCGACCCATTATGTCGATGGCTTAATCAGTCAGTCGGCTTTTCAGTCAATCAGTCACTGGTAATAAGCTTTATATAGTACACCCTTACCTATTTCTGTTGCCAAGCAGTAATGTGCGCATCACTGCGTTCCGGTTTTGAAGGGTAAGGGTGCTGGTGAAATTACAGGCTCTCGGGACTTGTCAACTTATGTCTCAGGGTGATGGACGTAGTAGAAGTGTCCATCAGATCGTTGCGATTTAAAGTTCTGGGTGTCACTGCTACTGCTATAGACATCAGTGCCACTCTTTGTATCATAAAAAAAATCGACTTCATTATTACATATTTTAGCATAGATTTCAACTTTTTCTAAAGTGTTTATGAGGTTAAGTATAAAGTTTTCAATGTAGTTTTGTATTTCCTGGCGTTATTTGATCGCTACCATAAATTCTTGTGTTTAAATTAATGTTGAAATCATTTTATAAACACATTTAACTCAAATTATTACCACCAAAATTACAAATGTGAAATGTAATGTTGAAATATACAGAACATAATAAGTTATAATAAATTAATAATGTTGTCAAGTGGGATCATGAATAATTGATCTTAAACCGATGCTTCCGGTTACTAAATTGAATTGTCAGCATGAAAATTACATGACGAATATTAAGCTTTGCTATACCTGCATTGTTAAGTTGTAATACATTCTATCATCTATATAGGTATGACAACCGAAGGTATAACATCTACAAATAGCACTAGTCTGAATAATTTTATCAAAGCCCCCATCCACATTCCCCTTTTCGCAAGAACAAATCTCTACATAATTTAGTTCATATTACGTAATCAAATCGATACGGATATGCCGAAAAGGACCGTTGTGGAATTTCCTATCCAGTCTCGCATGTCCTTATTACAACCTTATTGCTTTCTCCCTCAGAATACAAAATTCAAATGAACGTGAAAGGAGCAAATCAACCGTAGTACAGTTGATGTAGTTAGTGATTGGTTTAACGGTTTTCCAAAGATACCTATTTAACAAATATAAGTATTCAAGATTGTGCACTTATTGTGCACCACTGACACGTTGCGGTGCACTGTCTTGTCTGCTCTATGTGTTAATGTGGCAACCTGCTACGTAAATTACACTGCAAATGCATTTAGCTACCACGTTGTTCTCAGCACATCTTCGCTACGGGTCTAAAATTACGTAGCTTGCTCATATAATACGCACTGTATATTTATAAGTATATTGTATCGCGAGACAGCAGGAAACGAACTGAGGCATCCAACTGTATCAGTTTCACCGCAATAGAACGGCATTATTATGCACTATGGAGATAATATTTAACTGACGCAGTGCTCGAATGGACTTTCATTCATAATGTAGAATACTATAGCGGCGTGGGAATGAGCTCTGTACATTTAAACTGACAATGGTACAGTTACTTTGTGTACATATATACGATTAATATAAACCAGATACTGCGTTCGGCCGCTGCCCGTGCATCAACTTACCGTTATATTTATTGAGCTTAATTGTTACAAGTTGGTAATGAAAATTTTTTTTCGGATGTAAATCGCGTATATTTGTTTTGTCTAACATTTTGGTTGGTTTGAAAAAACAAATATGTATTAAACAAAAGATATGAGGACGAGCGCGAAAACTAACGTGTACAAGAGTGTGTTTAAGAGTAAGGATTTGTTTTTACTAGCAATATAGCTCCTTGTGAAAGAGATCGTCCAGGGAAGTACTGCTACCTTACCTATTTCTGCTGCCAAGCAGTCATGTCAGCATTACTGTGTTCTGGTTTTGATATTATTGTACAAAAAAATATTATTACAAAAAAAAAGATTTTTTTTTAATGATACCAAGTATCGGGATGAACACGTCGGGCACCTGGTGGTAAACGATTCGCCTATCCATAGCAGTAGCAGTGCCACTCAAAGCTTTAAATCGCAAAGATCGAAGGGGCACTGCCACGGCGCCCGTCACCCTGATGTATAAGTTAACAAATCCCATGTGCCTGTAATTTCACCAGCACCCTCACTCTTCAAAACCGGGACGCAGTAATGCTCACACTGCTTGACGGCATAAATATGCAAGGTGGCAGTACTTCCCTGGACGAACTCTGTCACAAGGAGCTCTACTATAACTAAAAGGGTGTTGGGACAACCCCAAGCCACACGAACCCTTCCAATTTCGTACGAAATATTAATAAATATAATCAAAGACAAAACTCTTTTAAACGGTTTACGTAGATCGCTTTTCCGATACCAGATTATGTTAATAAACAAGTAATAATCCAAATCTTCCCATCGGTTAATAAAAGAACGGTTTGTAACATCAGAATTGTCCATTACGATCGCAGCGAACAGCGACGGTTTTTTACAAATTCATCGAGGCTTATCGCCTCCGGCAAGTTTGATTTCAAACTTTCGCATAGTGCGGAAGGAAGCCTTTGTGTATCTTCGTAGTTTAAGAAAAGTTACTTCGGATGTTCGCTGCACGAAAATTTCATTTACTTAGATATAATAAAATAATACACTAAGAACAGGACAGTAGGACAGTCCCTTGGTATTATTAAAATTAAAAGAACACAAATATCTAATTTTAGTTAAAAAAAACCTGAGTAATGGACGAAGATATTTTTCATAACGAGTTTACGTAATTTATTTAACAGAAACAAGTACAAGTTACGAAATACAAATTGTATAGGTGCTTAATACATTTTACTTAAAGTAACAATTCAGTGAAAAAAAAAAAGAAAAAATTGTGGTGTTTTCAAAGCGATGGTGCTTCAGTTGCTTTCGACGGAATACTCGAGTGTGAGAGTGCTCGGAGCTTCCCAATTAATATTTTTAACGCTTCATTTAAAAATCAAAGGAAAATAAGTAAACAGTGGTAAGAGCATTGAAGTGCTAACCCTGAAATGAATATTGAGTTTCGTTTCAGAAACATCTTTATGAAATGTAGAATAGAATAAATAATGTTGATTTAAAGAATAACATTTTCTATGTGACGTCAAAGTAGTTTTGGCAGACAATACTGTAATAAAAATTAATATAATTTTGCTTTTAGGTCATGGAACAGACAAGAATATAAAGTATGTACCTATCATTCATCATTATCATCTCATTTATACATCCCACTACCAGGCGCGGGTCTCCTTTCAGGCGAGGGTTTAGGCCATAGTCCGCCACGCTGGCCCAATGCGAGTTGGTGACTTGAAACGTTTTCCAAGAGTTGAGAACCTTCTTCGACGTGCAGGTTTCGTCGCGATGTTTTCTCAAGGCAAATTTCAAATGAAATGCCACGTGCCTGTCCACCGTACTAACTATGGAAAAAATTAAACGCAATCACGTATAGGATACACTTACAATACATATTTTGCAGACTTAGACCCTTTTAAATTAAATAAGACTCGTTACAAATTCATGTTAATTAAGAAATTAGAGGAAAATCTATCATAACTATAATAATATGAATACGTAAACACACGCTCATACACACGCGCACAAATACACACACACACACACACACACACACACACACACACACACACACACACAGCACCATTGTCACTGACTTCCCTATACACAAACCACCTAACTATACACCATATTGTGTCTACCACCTACTTCTTAAATTTAAGATACCTTTTGTTTTTTCTTAGTGGATACAATTACTATTTTTTATGTTTAAATTCTTTTTACCGACTACCTTCTAAATAACACGGGGCGATCTGATAATGGCTTTACAAACAAATATAATTTATTTTATTATATACTTATATATACATATTACTTTAAGAAACGCCGTTGATTGTCTGAAATAAATAAATTAGGCTACCAAGACTTCTATATGTACTATAACACTAATAATTACTAAGTATCTCGATTTGGCCCACGAGATCACCGACTTATGGGATATAGCCTCCAATGATTTATTCCGTATTGTTTAGTCCGTAAACAGTTTAATTCCAGCCAGCAGGATCGTTATCAATTTGGGTCGATTGGATATCTGTTTTATGTAGCTTCCAGCGCAAATACAGAAAGTGGTACCTCTCGATATGGTACGTGTCGTTTGCCGTTTCTTGAACCTGAGTCCTTGAACAGTGAGTACCTCCACGCCGTGTAAAAATACAAAATTTAGCTTTTGATCTATTTAATAAGTCTACAAAAAGACACGAAATGATAAATAAACATTTTATAAAAACTAGCAATGTTAAATGAATCTATCACCCGTGACATGGAGTCCATAAAAATAACTCACACACTAGTGTAAATATCAAAAAAAAATTAACTGTTTGTGTTGAGTAGCAGATGGTTTCGTTCAATGTCGTATTAACATGTAACTAGTGCTATTAGGCTAAAATATGAAATGTTAGGAATATGTTGTGTGTCTGTTTGAGTTACATAGAAAAATATTATACATATAAGAACGGCAAGAAGATTCTCAGTCTAAGGCTGAGATTTACAAAACGAACTTTGACTTCGACTAAGGAAAGATGGCGAGGTAAATTTACAAAACGAACCTTGTCCAAGTTTAAGCAAGAACTGATGAAATGAAACTATTTTTCCGGATTTAAATCGCGTATATTTGTTTTTTCAAACAAACCGACGTTTCGGGCCCTTTACAGGTCCCATGGTCACGGTTGACAA
>NW_020653200.1:7938342-7954525 GCF_003589595.1 Hyposmocoma kahamanoa
GTCACGGTTGACAACCGTGACCATGGGACCTGTAAAGGGCCCGAAACGTCGGTTTGTTTGAAAAAACAAATATACGCGATTTAAATCCGGAAAAATAGTTTCATTTCCTATGTGTAACAATCGCGAAAACCTAAGAACTCGAAGAACTGATGAGATAAACTCAAGTTTAATTTAATTGCTAGCTTGAACTTAGGAGGAGTTTGTTAATAGGATAAACTTGCTTAGCTCGCCATCTTTGCTTAGTCGAAGCTAAAGTTTGTTTTATAAATCTGAGCCTCAAGCTTTAGCTATTAATTAGATATAATATGCTTACAATCGTATTTAATGAGTTTATTCTTACGGACAAATAGTTATGACTGATAATATAAATAATAATAATTTATTTATCACTAATAAATTGGTTACAATATTTTTATAAGTCGAAGTTATAACAATGAAAAGATTATCCTCCCTTCTAAACTAAGGGATCCTGTATCTTACGAGGCAGATGTTTTTAGTGATATTGTTCTTTTTATGTTTTTCTTCTCATCGTGTCGATGGTATACACTATACTATTGTGGCCCAGAACTCAGCCACGCTGACCGCTTCATTAGTAGCCGCCATTAAATCCTTAAATGTGCTTGTTGTGTTAGGGTACGTAGGGAAAGATGTGAGATGGGCCATGCTTTGCATCGCACCGCACAAACAATCCAGAACCATCCGAAAATGTTCACCTAAACAAATTGTTCTTACTCCGAACAACCTGAGTCCGAAGCCTTTTTCTAGTTTTTTTATTTATTATTTTTTCCATTTTTTTATACTACTTAGATCGTCAGTGGATACTTACTTCTAAGGAATTAACAGTAATTATAAATACGCTTTACCTCATCTAATACGTACTACGATGTTCTTTGTTAGGCTATCGATATAAATCTTCTATTTTTCTACGAGCTCTATCGCATGTACATAGTTGGTAGATCAGTAGGACTAGCACGTCAAGACGCGTCAGTGCGTGGTGCTATTCTCGCATAGAGATCTCACGATTTATGTCGCTCTCGCGTAAGTCGCGCCTTATCGTGCTAGCCCTTCAGATCGGCTATGCCAGATAGTGTCCAGGAGGAAGATTGACAAAGGCGGGACAACGGTAGATGGTATTCTTTCGCGCCAAAGATTACACGTTGCCTGAGCTGGCTCAATGCTCAGAGGAACAATATATTTGACGAAACTTGTTCGGCTCCTCAGTCTCTGTTCTTTGAACTGTTTGGGTTAGGTTATGCGAATATTTATTTGATAGGTTTCACATACATTTTTTGTTTTGTTGCTTAATGACAGTGAAGTATAAATTAAAAAGTTTCTAAAACTTATACAATTAATTGTTTTAGTTTCCCTGTACTGGCTACGAATTTTCATTCCTGGCAACATTGCTGTAGATTGTGACAAATTTTCTGTCATGCTTTTATTGTAACTGATTTACGTATAAAGCATAGTAAGCAATCAAGAGCTCGGGTGTGTTATGGTTGAGCTGTGAAAACAACATGTCTGCGTAACACTGTATTAAAATATAATCTTTGTAAAGACAAGTACCGTTTAATGTAACTAAAAATAGACGTGATTCTGGTGGGATTTACAAAAGAGTTGTAAGATTAGTTTTTGGTATAAAATATTCATTATCGTCATCATCATTTTGAAAGTCGTCCATTGGACGTAAGCATCTTTGATCAAAGATGCTTACAGCAAGCAAGCAAGCAAGTTGTGGAAACCGAACCTTTACCAGGTTATGGCAGGTTAGGCAGGTATCTTCCGTTACACGACCGCCACTCGAGAACTCTCTAGTTCGGACGGCTATCTGTTTTGCGAGCAATGTGCCATAAAATATTAACAGATTCTAATTTTCGTATAGTCAAAATAATAGTTGTAACAGCATTTTGTAAGTGTTAGTTAGGATTTATTGAAGTGCTGCGTTAGTTCACTAACAAAAGCATTATCTAATAATAGTTAGCTAGCGGGTTAAACATCTTACTCAACCTAGGTTACTTTCATTACTCGTATTCGTAATTCTAAGTATATCGTGATTTGTGAGTTATTAGAATATTGATGCTGGTAGTTTACGTGTTGTGTAAAAATAATTTAAAAAATATATAAAAAAGGGTAATGTCATAAGGCGTCCTCACACGTTAGGTAATTTTCATACTCTACTTCGCACCCCTGTACGATAGGAAGAAGCTCATCTGCAGTAAAGCAGATGGGTCCGTCTATTATTGACTTTTATGGGTCCGTAGCGGTACATGGATCAATACAAAGAGAATGGGGAGCTAATTAAAATAGCGGCAATACATTGTCATTCAGCAACTGATCAATTATTAATATAAAATGACCGACCCCACCCATGTGGCTGTCAGTCGTCCTCGGCTGTGCGAGGATATATGTAAAATCACGGACCGTGCATTGCCGTGTTGAGATACCAGATTGTACTTTTTTAGTCTTTGATATTGTAACATTACCATTAAATTCTATGTGATATCAGGTAGTTTACTTGTTATGGGTATATTATGGGCCCACAATGTCTTTGGGAGAAAAGTTTAAAGAGATTGACATTCTTAAATTAGCGTCACAGTACATATGTATATGAAAATGTAATTTATATTAATAAAATTTTTTTTTAAATAGTGACAGCCATAACATAAATACGAGGAAAAAAATAAACTCGTTGTTCTTGACAGTCGTCTTCACAAAGTCTCAAATTCATTTAAGGGAAAATATTAATATTAATATTCCGGGTGATATTCAAAATGCCATTTACGAGGTTTCAAATTATAATGAAACAAAAACTTTATTCTTAAAGTTATTATACAGCTTCTGCGTACTTGGATGACAAAATTCTCAGATAGTGACGCATTTAGTTCTTGCAGGTATTGTCGATCTAAGAAGTTTGAAATAAATAATATAAATTATAAATGTGTTCAAAATAGATGTTCTTGCTCATTCTTCTCAGGGAATTCTGCTTTACGAATGAGCACTAGAGTTCAATCGTTATGACGATTTCAAGTGCAATTTACTTACATATGAAATGAAGCTGAGTTGAATTTGATATTATTATAACAGATAAGATCTAGCAAAAAATAAAACCTGTAACGCAAATAACTTTTGTAAATGTGTGGCACAGGGCGGAACTATCCCACGGTTATTAAACATTTACCACTACAGTCCATCTAACAACAAACTTGTCATTACCGTACACGATATTAGTGCGATATTCCTCACTATTTTAGCTTTTACAGCACTGTAAAGCATAGTGTAAGATAAAAGTTTATTTCAACGTTCGAAGTACAGCAAAATTTGTTTCTCATGCAACGTAAAACTGTCTCATACAATGTACCTACAAATTCGGTGAAAGATTGGTTAGGTTTAATTATTCGTCATAAAATAATCGCAGATATACAACACAACAACTTGAATACTATGTTGAATTTTTACTCTTTAATTCTTACTTAGTTGAGGCATTTTATAACTAACCTTCAATATTTTTTCTTAAAATCAGCACTTTCTTAATCCAAGCTAATGAAATAAATAATGTAAACTACGTAGCTCTGGGATTTAAGATATTGGAAGTCAATATTTTTTCAAAGATAATCTTAATTATATTGTATAACTTCTATTTAATGAAATTCATAGTGAGAACTAGATGCTGAGACTATCTCATTTTGTAACTATAAAGAAAGTTCAATGATATTAAACGATAATTTTGCCATGTTAAAAATTTCAAGTAAATCACACACATACATAATCTCTCGGCCTTGTCACAGGAGTTCCGTTGCTCCGCTTACCCCAGGCGGAGCAACGGAACGCCATCTTACTCTATCCTGACACAACTTTCTAGCCTCACATACATCAACTACCCCTTTCAATCAACTTCTTTTATTCTTGTCACTTCGGAATCCAACCTTTTTGAGGGCATCACTGATTTGTTCAATGTAAGTCCTTCTGTGACGTCCTCTTAAAACCCTTCTATCCACATTTCAAGTAAAAAAATCACAAAATAAATTATTAACGATTTAGAAATTATTTGTATAGAAAAAGCATTTAGACTCAACAACGGCACTAATATGGTTTTAGAATATGTAGTTATAAATAGGTAATTTTAATATTATATGTGGTAGGAAAAGCAGCTGATCCACACGACAAGAATATGACCAATATTAACGGTAGTAGAGAGTGCAGAGGTTTACGTACTTAGACGAAGGCTACGTATTATGTACATAATTGTGGGTCTCTAGCAAAGGTGTCTATTTATAAGTCTTAACATATTACTAAGACTTTTTTGTTCACGGCCACTTTGAGCTACGTGTCTAAATCTAAATCTAAAATCTTGTTCAATAAGCTTGCGTCGGCAATACTTTTTTCTATTTTATAATTATTACCAACGATTATTTTTAAACTATGACGTCAATAAATTTTATAAGTAACTTTTAGTGACGGTGACGCGGCGGAGGCGGCTCAGAGAGTTCTCTGTGTGACCGCCGATCTATCTATAGATCTATGTTCAAATGATTTCATTATGACTTTCAAAGTAATATACCTCGACTTTATGTCAAATATATGCAGCATCGAACTGGCCGTTAGGATCGATCGAGCAATGAACATCCTGCCTAAAACGGAGAGTTATAAACCCAATGATAACGTTTGAATTTATCATATTAAGCAAACACTAGAATGAAAGATAGAGGTAACTTTATACAGTATAATGTCCCACTGCTGGATATAGGCTTCCTTTTTTTCTCACAATGGGTGGGCTTGGGCTTTAAGTTGAGATATTTAACTTCACACACATAATTATGCTGCTTCACAGACGTGTCCATGTTTCCTCATGCTGTATTGATTCATCGAAAACCTCATGGTAAATTCCAAATTTCGCACATACATTCTGAAAAACTCAGGAAGTAAGCCCGTATGTGAATCCACAACGTTCTAACCGTTAGGCTTTTACGGAATATAACACTGTCATGTGTTCTCTATAGATAAAAAGTAGTCTTATTTTAAAGAGTGCGACACATTTTCAGAATCATTAGATAGGTTATGTTAGTTTTGGCACCCTTAATCACAAATTTATGAATAACCATATTGATGTATGTTGAGAAAAACTGTTTATGATTTTTAAAATATCAGTCAGCCAGATCTTAAATATTTTATTTTTATTTTTGGCGTTTGAGAGCGAGAAAGGCACCGCTTTAGCCTCTCTTAGTCATGGAATGAATGCATATGCATTCGAAATGCATACGATCTAAGTATCTTGAAGTTGCCTTCATCAACTACTATTATAGCGAGAGGATTTGGATGAATATTGAGCCGACTCCGGTGTTACCGTTTATACAGGTCCATTTCTTCTAGAATCGTTGGAATTTCCAGGTGTTCGTGGATTTCAGTATTACTGGTGTACCATGTGAGACCACTGATAATTTGAAGGATGTTGTTTTGGACTCTTTGAAGGCATCGTAACACGAACATGTTGGCGGACAGAGATATCGTTGTTTATTTGGTACTGGAAATTGCAAAGTATCTTATATTTACAGTAACAGACCTGCATAGTATTCAGAGATAAAAATAACACGCCACATCTTCATCACTCGAAGACAACATTGTCTCGCGACGTCACAAGCGTTACTGTAGAATTTTATACCGAAAATACGTACCGACATGTGTGTAGATGAAGGCGTTACAGTATCTTTTCGGTACCAAGCATATTGATGTCGCGCCGCTACTGCACCGACAAATTAGAAAACGACCTTAAAGTGCAAGGCGGAATCTTCGAAAAGTCATCGGGTAACACGAAACACCTTTTGTTGAATTGACCTCAAAGTCCCCAAACAAATATTAAACAACAATTTAGCTATAGATGCTTGTGTAGGAATATGGTATTATATCTCGAATAGCTCAATAAATGTCATAGAAGGCGACAAGGGTTTACTTAAAATGATGGGTTAAAAACTTATGTTTTGTTTAGCTTCATCTTTAGCATTGGTATTTTCAGTCAGGGTCAGCATTTTCTCCGCCATTTTTCAATATGGCCGCCGTGCAAGCGTGTTTTCTTTCCTAACGAAACTAAGGCCAAAAACAACGAAGCCACATGATCAACGTAGGTGAAACCTAACTACGCGACTCAGGCCGACCCCGCTCTTGTTTGTAGGGATAGGTTTCGTTCCTAAGGAACAGCAGAAATTGAATTTCGTGAAAATATTTTTCATCATTTTATTGATAATTTAGAGTGCAACATTTTTTTGGCCATAAAAATATCTATTGGAAAAGTAACTAATAACACAAAACAATAAAAAGAGGAAACAAAGGATTGTTTTACTTAAAATCTTGATTGCTCTATTGTGTTTAAGTTCTTACAAATAGCGGGTACAAATATAAAAGAATTCTAGTTAATTAACTCTGAAATCTAATTGAGATGAACAGGAAAATGTCAAGCTACAAAGGGACGCAAAAATGTACAAGAAAAATTGGCTGCTTAGAAACACACTTTATTACAGTAAATGGCTTTTGAAGTTAAAATGTATAGAAAAATTGCAAGACACTTAACAAATACCAAACACACATTATGAAAAAAAAAACATGTGTTTTTGTGTGTTATCCGACCGTGACGTCGAGTCATGTATTTCCTCGAAAGAGATGGTTTATATCTGCTTCAGATTGGGAAGTTGACGTGAGAAGTTAAATAAAAATAAAAATTAATTTATAATGTTGTTACCACTTGAATAAATCAATACATTCATACCCATCATTGCTACTGCCTTGGCTTCACCTTAAAATAGAATTAATAACAAACAGTAATGTGAGCATTACTGCGTTCTGGTTTCGAAGGGTAAGTGTGCTGGTGAAATTACAGGTACATGCGACTTAGCAACTTATGTCTCTGAGTGACAGGTGCAGTGACAGTCCCCCTTAGAACTGTGCGATTTAAAGCTCTGAGTCGCACTGCTGCGAAACTGTTATGGATAGGCAGGTAGCTTATCACCAGGCACAAGACTTGTTCGTCCCGGCACTTGATATTATAAAAATAAAAAACGTTCCATACTACATTGTTTTTCGAGGACGGGCGTTAATAGCCACTGCGACACAATCTTTTTGATTACTATAGTTATTATCGAACTAATACCTAATAATTATGTAAACCTTGTACTTGTTTCACACACACGCACAAACATGTATTATTATTTTATCAGAGCATTCATTAACGGGTCAACTTATGTTGTTATTAAATCAATGGATCAGTGTCCGCAAGAAATTATTATTATTATAATATCAAGTTTTCATTTAGTCTTTTTTTATTAGATATACAGGAAGTAACACAATGAGCTATCTTAATCTAAAGTTATATTAATAAAGGTTGGAACTCTAATGATTAGTAGCAAATTTGCTAACATTTTTATCATAATCGAGTTACGTACCATATTCGATATCAGGAAATAAAAGTCGGACTAGGTTTTTTTTTGTGAAAATATATCTCAAAGGGCATAACTGCCTTCAGATTTTTAACTATAATAAGTCATATATGACGTTTATTATACATACTAATATTTGAATTTAATAAGGATTTTACGTAGTAGGTAATGTACGGAACATCTCATTATGTAGTTCAATTACATCAACCTCATTATGTAGTTCAATTACAATATAATAACACAAAAAAGGCACAATAAATACAATGTGTCCGTTAATTTAAAAAAAAGCGGCAGTGATGCGACTCTGCTGTTTTTTTTCTTTTATTGTTTTACATAATGTGTCTGTAGATTTAAATAAATATTTTATCTATCTGTCTATCTACTTCTATTCATTAGTCAAGTATTACAAGTCACATTTAAATTAGTTGTGACCTTAATAATAATATATGCTGTTATAATATTTGAAAAGAGAAAATTAAGGTATTTTCAAAAACGGCTGATTGAAATATAATGAAAGTTTCTGTATAAATAAACTTTTTAATACCAAATGTATATTTTATCTGCCTCTGTGGCCGACCGGTTACCATACTGGTTTACCACGCAGAGGTACTGGGTTCGATTCCTGTGCCGGGAAGAATATTTGTATGGCGTACATTTATTTTTCTCGTGAGTTTGGGTGTAATTTGTGGTTTTCTATGTGTATGTCCATGGCACCCGCGACTCAGGGGTTCCCAAGAGCGAGCTGTGAGTATAATATGAGTTAAAAAATAATATTTTTTTATTTATCAAAAGAACTATTCCTTTTATCCACGGAAAAACTTAAAAAGTATTTCAACACATTAATCTACGAATTTAGAATTTGCAATGATTAACTTTATACAAATAAGTATGTTGCGTTATATTAAAAATAAATTCGTAATACAAATCACAAGGCGTACCGCATTGTCCAAAAAGGTCAATGGGTATTTTGTCCTAATGCATGTACAGAATTTTGT
Organism: Hyposmocoma kahamanoa; assembly: GCF_003589595.1. Taxonomy (NCBI): domain Eukaryota; kingdom Metazoa; phylum Arthropoda; class Insecta; order Lepidoptera; family Cosmopterigidae; genus Hyposmocoma; species Hyposmocoma kahamanoa. The sequence goes on from NW_020653200.1 coordinate 7,946,756, forward strand.
GAAAACACTTCGTTTTAACATTGACAAAGTACTCAATTTTAATTGGAAGCTACGAAAGCAATGAATGTTCACAACTTAGAACAATTCAGAGCTAATGTTGGCTCCACTGCTATTTTCAACCGAATTTGCCGTGAGTACAATAAATTACATAAAACATATAAATGCAGGTCATCTGAATTGGATTTGTTTTCGCTTTCATTAAATAAATTTAAAACTTTATTACATAACTGCTCAGACTAACAATTGTGTAACTTTACAAATAATTTGACCACATTTACTTTATTTGCTTTGAATAATCATATCAATTTGTTTGTATGTAACATAACACACAGTAAACGCTTCTGATACTATGTTATATGTGCACGCTGTATTTGCCTATTATTGGGTTTACACTCGAGTAATTTCTGCAGTGTTATTTTATGTCCATATTTAAAAGTGTATTTCTGTTGGCGAATCTAATAAAAAAATAAAATAAATGTTATGCTTCAAAAAAATTGGTTTTACGGTGCATTATTTATCTACTATTCCATCTATTTGATAGGCATATGATGACGGTATCCTAAAATCTAAAATGTACAAATTATTATCATGAGTCGCAAAACCATGGATTATTGCGGAAAACACACGTCTGTGTAATTATGCACCTTACTTAGGATTACTCAGACAGAATCGTACAACGAGTCATTAAGGTTACCTTTTATAGCATGTTTTACGACGTGTTTACCGGAAATCCGAGAATCAGATTACAAAGTAACCACTTTCAATATTCCATTGTTTGATCCTTTAGTATATAAAGGCTGAGCTGCGACTACACGCCATTCGACTTCTCGACTTCAGTTCACATCCTATTGAACCGATATTGTGTTCTTTATAATAATTCTTAAAAAGATTATTGTTTAAATTTAACAATAATTTTATTCCAAGTAAAGTCAGTGAAACCCTTCTCGAAGATAGCTACAGAAAGTCATAGCTAAAGACAACCCTTCAATTCTTCGAATCCGTCACTCAGCATCTCCCACAACGCAGGAGAAAAATATAACTAGGTGTGGTTTTATATTATGAAATATGTATTTATCTAAGCATTTATACAGTTTATAATAATTTATATTGTTTTTGTTTTAAATTGATTTGGGATTTACATGTACAATAACGTTTAAACAAATAAATAAAAACAATTTCTATCACGTTTTTCTATTCCCGTTGATAAGGTTCTAATTTCACCGATATCAATGGAGCCATGAAATGATGGCTTAATCTCCATTACAACAGTTGTGTCTCGGAAATGCTATTATATCTTTATCTGTTCGATTTGACACGGCGACGACGGCGCGAATGATAAAGCTTCTTCGACTCTAATATTCCGTATCATGAAGCCTTCCACTCGAAAAATTGGTTTAATACGAATGGTTAGAATAGGCTGTCAGTTAAGTAGCAAATTGCGTGTGCGACCACAGTCGCGTGATTTCGTTACCTAGAACGTGTATGCAAATAAAAGTTTCTGCACGATCGTAGCTGACTTTGTTGAAAAGAAAAAAACATGCTTTGAAAAATATTCAGGTTAATGGGCAATTATGTTTTTAAATTTCTCGAATGTATAATTATAAAAGTAGTACGTAATTGTACATAACAGAGTGAAAGTGTAGTTTTTACTGTATTACATTGTTAAATCAGCTGTAAAAACGTATTTTATGGAGTTTGTATTGCCTAACACGAATTTATTTGCCTCTACTGAAATTGTATGAATAGTGCTGTTTTATCATATTTTTATATTTTTGCATACCAATATAAAAGTTAACACAAAATAAATAACCTTTTCTGAATGAGTCAAGACTTAAAGTTCTACGACATTGAAAAGGTCATTTTGATGATGTTTATTTCTGAACATAAGCGTATTATTTCGTGTAAAATACACGCTTCAACGTTTATCAAAGTTACAATAACAATTACATATGTAAATAAGTAATAATAATATACTTATAAAGGGTCTAATAATTACTTAATATAAAATAAGATGTGAAGTTGAACGTGGTTTATGTAAATTCCAAGTATTCGCATACGCGTAAAAGTTAATTGGATACTGTCTCTGTTGTCGACGTCAATTTCGAATAATAAAGTGTACTATGTAATCGAATCCACCGAAATGGTAAACGAAAAAGTTGATAGTAAACGAGTTCTAGTTAACCACAACACGAATTTTTTTATGCTACCTAGTGACGGGACGAACAAGTCGTGCACCTGGTGGTAAGCGTCATGCCTGTCCATAACAGATGCTTTAAATCACAGAGATCTGACGAGCATTGCCACTGCCATTTCCACCTTACAATTTTCACTGTATAATGTTCTTTAGTTTAAATACCCTGTAATTTGTATTGTTAAGGTGGAAAGAACAATAAATAAAAATTATTATTATTATATCATTACCTTGAGACATAAGATAGTAAGTTCCATGTGTCTATAATTAAAACGGGCACCTTTATACTCAAAACCGGAACGCAGTAAAGGTCATATTACTCCATGGTGGGAGAAACAGTTAAGTCGGCGGTACTTCCCTGGACGGACTCTTTCACAAGGAGCCTACTGCTACTAATTAAGGCAGTGTCGTGGGCTACAAAGAAGGAAGACATGTGCTTCGCAGCAGGATATATCGATGGCTTACTAAAATAGTGGCCTATCGGAAAAACAGTTATTTCATCATAAAGATGAATTAAAAAGCCTGAGACGTGTCTACCGCGCAAAATTGAAATAACGTAGACCGTAATAATCGCGAGAGTAATAATCGCATGCCAAAGTTGTCATGCGATTATTTTAACCAATGAAAAGCTCGGTGGCCCTATTTACAACTAAATTTAGCAATTTATAAACAAATCTCAGTAATACTCGTATGTCAAAAGAGGAACTATTTTGGATTGGTTATGTTATACGTGTGGATGATGATCAGCTACCACTGGAATGAGATTTTAATTATATTAAATGTTAGTGTGGAAGACTGTATGACAACGGCGTAATAGCAGCCTAAATGTAGATTGAGTAGCTACGAACGTAGTTAACCTATTTAAAAAAAGTATTGTAACAATTGACAATGCTAATGAAAAAAATGTAAAGTAATAATAATCTCAGTACAGAGTACTAAAAAATACGACCTCATAAGTACGTGGAATTACGTCTATTTGCTAAGTTTCATTGAAATATCCCCTAGTTCGCCACTATACAGGACCTGATATTGGAGATAATAAAAATAGGTTCTCACTACGACACTACTCAAAGTATATCGAGAGAAAAACGCCTTGAATTAAGGAAATAGCAAAATCAAATAAATTATTGCTAAAAGTAATTGCTCCTAAATTAAACTTAGGTGCTATTTATAAAAATGTATCTTCATGCGTGAACAGCCACCCTTTGAGGTGGTTGATTTTCTTCAAAATAAAATGGGACCACTATGGAAATACCCCCTTTCCAACAAAAAAAGAATCATGAAAATCGGTTCACAAATACCGGAGTTATCGCGTAGCATACATACAAAAAAAATGAAAAAAAAAAAGAACATACAGTCGAATTGAGAACCTCCTCCATTTTTGAAGTCGGTTAATTATAAATACAATGATCGAAAACTTAGACAAAAAATTCTTTCGATCCGGCCGGATTCGAACCGACGTCTTCTAGCAAACCGTGTCAGACGCTATGCCACTACGTATGTACTTTATATTACTTTCATACATTTCTCATAGATGGCTCTACGGCAAAAAAAGTCGTTGAAAACCAAATACAAAGATCCGATAACAAGCACATAGAAAAATTCGTGAGGTCCGCTGGTTTAGTTGGCATAGCGACTTGCACGGTTTGTTACAAGACGTCAGTTCGGATCCGGCCAGGTCGAAGGAATTTTTTCTAAGTATTAGAAATTAATAATTATAACAAACTAGTGGAGTAATTTCACAAAAAATAATCGAATATCAATTCAATACAAATGTCATTATTGTAAAGTAATCAAAAAATTGATTTACTCGTCGCTGCTTGTCAAGAATAATGCATTAAATAAAAATATATAATATAAATAAAAATATAAATAGTCCATATTAATCTTATAACGCAGTTGCATTCAGGATGTGCCAAATTTAAATGCGAAAAAAGAATACGAGGTTTTTGTTAGTTAAAATAAACAAGTAACAACATGGACCGGTGTACAATTTATCGGCTTTGCTTTTATTTCAGTTGTTTTAAGCCTTTTTCCCGATATAACTGAAATGTGTGTAAGTGAAATGCCATTTGTAAAATTTTAAATAGTCATGAAATTGTTGTCGACTGATTTATCGATAGGTTGTGAATTTTTATCAAAGATATCTGAATCGTGAATGTTACGACGTTGTAATGATTACTAATAGCGTTATTGCCTTCTTTATTCTTATTTTGACAGTATTTACACATGTAAGAAGTCACAAAAATTGATGATTGAAATGAAATTTATATATAATTTGCAATGGCAAACTTCATAGATAAAATAATATCTATAACTGCAAATATTCTATTCCTTTATATGCCAAACAATACAATAATTGAAATAAATGTTATTTTATATGGGAAAAAATTGGAGCTTTCAGTTTCATTTTTTTTCTTTAAAACAAATTATAAAATACGTATCTTTTGTAATTTAAACACTGTACAAGAAAAATAAAAATATAGAAAACAAGGTGCTCAAATTTGAACAAAAAAAAAATTGTATAACATGGACAATATTAACTTTGGTTAGTACTAGGCACCAACACCAAAACCTACAAACATTTATTACAAAAGACAGATTTAAATGTGGTGAGCGAAAAATCCCGACTGCCGCATAAAAAATTGCTTCCCTGTCGGTTTTTTATCCGAATCGAACTTTTCCATTTAGTTCCACACTCACCGCTCCTGCGGTCAACTAAAAGTCCGGAACACTCCATTCGCATGTTGTTGATGTACCACCCATTCGCACGAAGCGCTTCGCTTCCTCCTTCTTAATGCATACGGCAAAGGAATGGAATACACACAGGCATCTCTGTTTTTCGAAAAGTACAATTTTAGGGTCTATTCAAGGCAAGAGCAAAAACGCATATTTATACAAATGCGTAGCATCTTAGATCACATTTAGCTTAAGACTCTATACTACCTCAAATGGCTTTAATTGTTTCCGCATAACAGTGAAAATGTTAAATCAATCGCTATGGAAAAAATATAGAGTAAAATTGAGGATACACACTGATCACTATACTGTGTGAAAACACGAGTGCTCTGTGGCCGAACGGTTATCATGCTGGACTACCACGCAGAGGTCCCAGGTTCGATTCCCGGGCCGGGAGAAATATTTGTATAGCCTACATTTATTTATCTCGTGAGTTTGGGTGTAATTTGTGGTTGTCTGTATGTGTGTCCATGGCACCCGCCATCCGGGTTTTTTAGTGCATGACTACGTTGAGTGTGTGTGTTATTATATATTATTACATACGATTCCTAAAAATTTTCACGAGAAAACAAACACAAACTTACCTCGAATAGTTACAATAAAACCGCTGTATTCAATTGGTAATTTACATATACCATTGATTTTTTCTATGTCAAATGAACTAAAAAGAACACGTATACTATACGATATACATTTTTCAAATGGCTTTAATTTTGTTTGTAAAAAAAATAATTCTGAAATAAAGCCAGTGCCCAAGCCGCTCGACCCAAGCAAATTGAACCGTATTAGTACGGGAAAAATTGAAATGAAATCGAGCTGAAGTAGTATAGACTCTTAACATCAGGTCTTCTTTATATCGTATCGGTGATATACGCTGTATCGCATGCCATCGTGGTGAAAGGATTTGTCAAGACAGTGTGGTAATCTAAATGTGATTTAAAACCACATTAATTTAACAATAAGTCGCATCGTGTCTTTTTAAAAAAACACGTAAATCAGTTGAAGTATGTACTCGGGCTAATTTTAGTATACCTAAAAACAACAATATCAACATTTTAGCATTTTAGCAACGACATAGCATTGCGGAATAGGCAAATGACTATTATCAGAAAAAAATATGAAATATAGGTAGACCGAACGTTTCTATAATAAAGACGATCTACTCAAATCTGAAGAGGGGTTATCTTTAAAATGCCGCGGTGGCCAGTGCGTCGTGGCAGGTTTTTCTCCCGATCGCGTTAGCCTATGACGAGCAGTATACAATAATTTAAGTATTATTGTATTTCTCACCGTATATATCAGATACTACACAATGTTCGAAGACCTGTTTATTTAACCATTGCGTCTTGTACACTATGAATTACGGTGCCGAGACGTGGACGCTCATACAGAAGGCTGTGTACCGAATGAGAGACGCACAAAGAGCCATGGAGCGAGTCATGCTTGTAGATTGAGTTCCGAAATCCGTCGACGAACTAAGATCCAGGACTTAGGAGATCGGCTAACGAGTTTAAAATGGAGCTCAGCAGAACGTGTTGCGAGATGTGGTGAACAAATGTGGAGAAAAGCGATAACCGAATGGTGGCCAAGAAATGGATATACAAACGTGCGATGTCAAAATTGCGGGCAGTAGATGGGTGAGACTAGCACAGGATCGTGGTGTATGGCACAAACCATAGGATGCCTATACCCAGCAGTGGCTGAAGTCAGGTTGTGGATGATGATGATGATGAACTAAAACAAACGACTCAATCGTGGAATAATAATGAGTTGTATTTTTAATTTAAAATTTTTATACATAAATATTTATTTATTTCTAATTTCATAAATACATGTCAACAGTTTGCTCTATAAAATGGTTTTGGTCTGAATATTCTGGGCAGTGCCCCGGAGTGAATTCCGTTGTTCTGCTATCGTTCTAGTTTGAGACATCTTTCCCAACTGTTAAAGAATATAACAAAAGATGCTTTGGCGGCGTTCGTCTACATCCGAATTAGGTGTATGTAAATAACTATACACATTTATATATGTATCTTAAACTAAGTACTAAGAATATGAGTCGTTCAAGTTTATCAAAGTCTGAAAAGTGTTTGAGAGGGTGCCCGCAGTGTTAATTAGAATGATCTTCCAATTTAAGCAACATCGTCATTCGACGGGTTGGGATATGAAATTAATATGTATAATCTCAGTACAGAGTAAACGAATTTCCTGTACTATGGAATACCAGACTAACGGAATTCAATCCATGGTACTACCCAAAATACCCAGACCAGAATCAACTCTGAATATTTAAGTCCCAAATTGATCCTACCAGGAATCGGACCTATGACGTCGTTGTCCAGTGCCCACTGTGTAAACCTTTAGCCCCCGACGTCTATGTGTTTAACAAGATTTTTTTTATGACACCAAGTGAAACGAAAAATAAATCGTGTGTCTGGTGGTAAGCGACACCCCGATATATAGCAGTTGCAATGCCACTCAGAAATTTAAATTGTAAAGATTTTAGGGGCACCGCCACAGCGCCTGCCACCACGAAACATAAGTTGACGAGTCCTATGTGCTTGCAATTTCCCCAGCACCCTACCCTTCCAAATCGCAGTTCCAGAATGCATTTCTGCTCGGCGGCAGAAATAGGTAAGGCAGTACTTCTTTGGGCTAACTAAAAAAACATTTCATACGGAGTTCTACTGTTACTTGGCTAAAGATAAGTTAATGTTTTTCATGTCAATAATTATGACATTATTTATTCACCACCCGCCTTGGCGACATCGGTTATAGACCGTCATTTGTTTTTAATAGGGGTTAAAGTATGAAATTGCCGATTTGTACTGAAAATCTAA